>NW_028230445.1:14086115-14240809 GCF_043228905.1 Azolla caroliniana | reverse complement strand
GGAGGGCCCTGAACCGAAATGACGGGCGAGGAGGAATGAAGAGACTGATGGAAGAGGCAGCATCCCGACACGTGGAGGCCATCCACTACTCGGCGTCGGCCGGCATTCGGGTCGGGGGCAACGAGGCCCGAAAGGAGGGCAAAGACGGGTTCTAGTCGGCAATGCTGGAAGGTCTTGCCAGCGCACGGCTAAGGAAAGACGAAACGGACCGTGCTGAGAGACGGGTCCGGGAAATAACCGGGTGGAGCGATCCGGTGGAGGAGAAGACGGGCTTCGTAGAAGCCGCCTGCCGGAACTACGAGGCTCTGGTAGAAGACAAGCGAGTGGGGAAAGCCAGAGCGGCCAGGACCTCACAACGGTACGAGACCCGATTCGGGCAACGACGGAACGATGCCGGCGGGTCCAGCTCGCAAGATAACCCCAGGAAGGGTGGATACCGACTGGGGACGGAAATAGAAAGGACTACGGACCTACGAAAGGTCCTAGAGGAACGGATCCTCAACAGCAAAGTGGAGCTGTCATTGCGAGAGGTGCTAGGGATCACCAAGAAGGAGTTCCACGACTCCATTGTAGACTTGGTGAAACGGAAGAGGCTGTCGACGGAGACGGAACCGGAAAGGCCGGTGGAGGTGCGGACGACGCACATCGACGACATGGCGATGGAAGACGAGTGGGCGGAGAGCCACTATTCGAGGCCGCACTGGGCCCGAGCAACCATGGAGACCCCGGTAAAGATCGGAGAGGCTCAGGAACCGGTGGTGGCCCTGGTGGACCACGGTTCGGAAATAAACCTGATGTCCATGGACTTTTATAAGAAGGGGAAGTGGCCGATCAACACCAAGCACGGGTGGAAGATACGGGTGGCGACGCGCGCCACTGAGGAACTGCATGGGGCCTGCCCGAACGTGCGAGTCAAGATCGGCGACGTCGAGATTGACCAGCACTTCTTCATACAGGAGACGTCCTCGCACCCGGTCATATTAGGGGAATCATACATCACGGCGGTGCGAATGGAGACCAAGGTGCTGGACAACGGTTCGGCCTACGCGAGGGTCAAAAGCCAGGACGGGCGCCATTCGGTCCAATTTCTGACGGTGCGGCCGAACCACGAGCGAAACCGCGAGTCCCTCGGTGGCGAGAATCCGGAGGATTTTTAGAAAGGGCTGCCAAGGCGTGGGGCTGAGACAGCCTGGACACTCGGGAAAGACCCCACGACTATAAGATAGAACCGAAACCGAAGAAACTTTGTGCGATAGGCAGGAAATTTTGCTTCTCCGACGACGGAGGATGTATGATAGTCGGCATCGTTGGCCGAGAAAGGGCAAGGGCGGAGGAGCGACTTCGAGCGTGCGGAGTTCTCGGCCCAGACGAGGAAATCAGCGGAGCCGTGGAGGCGGTCTCCTTCGACGACACCTTGGGGATGCTGCGGAAGATAGCCGGAGAAGACCTTAACGAAGACCGGACGATACCGGTATGTTCCGAAAAGATGTATGAAGTCATCGCGGACTTCAGTCAGGGGCTCAAGTCGGATCGGATAGCCCGAGTTAGCACGAAGTACAAGACTGTGGAGCGGAAGGTAAGGCCGGTCGCGGCACCCTTACCGGAGGGCAGCGAGTCCCGAATCAGAGGGGTGGCGTCGGACCCCAGTTTACGAGATCCGGCCTGCATAGGACACACCTTCACCGACGGGACGCTCCGGGAGCTCAAGATCGGTGGGGGCGGGTTCCTACTACCGGCGGAGGAAGATCGGTTTCGTAGAATGCTCGGAAGGCACGGGAAAGCCTTCGCATTCTCACCGGAAGAGATCGGGTGCGTAGACCCGACGATCGTGGAGCCGATGGTGATATTCACAGTACCGCATGTGCCGCGGAATCTCAAGCCGATTCCGGTACTGAGAGCTCACATCCCGAAGTTGATGGAGCTATTGAAGCAGAAAGTAGATATGGGCATTCTCGAACCGTCAACTGCCCCATACTCGAACCGATGGTTTACCGTACCAAAGAAAAACGGACTGATGCGCTTCATTCAAGACCTGCAGCCGGTCAACAAAGTGACCATTCGGAACGCGGGAATCAGACCGACCATAGACGAGTTCGCGGAGGCCTTCGCCGGAAGGTCGATTTACTCGGTCGGTGATCTGTACTCGGGGTACGACCAGTTCCAGCTGGCCGTGGAGAGCAGGGACATTACGACGATGCGAACTCCCCTCGGCCTAGTGCGAATGTGTACCCTGCCGCAAGGAGGGACCAACTCGGTGGCCCACATGGTGAATGCAATGAACAAGGTACTGAGTGTTATGTACACATAACGTTGGTGAGGGTAGGTCACTAATATTTACATTAGTGAAGGGTATGTTCACTATTATTAAAAAGGGGACTAATGATTGGATAGAATGAATGATATGTGCATGCACTATCATGATTTAGACAACCAATCAATAGAGAGCCTTTTAGAAAGGCACATCTATTCAAGGGGCCTAGGAAAAGGTATAAATATGAGGCTTAGCTACCCTCATAGGGAATCACGTCGAAAGGCTGCTGTCGAAGACACCGGTGGTGCGGGCTAGGCTTTCGTCTCGACAATCGTGTTTATCTCTTCCAAGGTATTAGTCATCCTAATATCCGGCGGTATGGGACGTCGGTGGTAGGTTGGCTATGTCTAGATCATAGCTCGGGGGTGGTCGGGTGGAACGGGTTCTTCTATCCAATCTATTTTCTTCCTTTTTACTTGATTTGGTCTATTGATTAGTAATAGACTCTTAACAGTGGTATCAGAGCTTTTACTAACAATTTTTTTGTTGTTTTGATGTTTTTTGCGTGTGAGCGAGGGGGATCTAACAAGGCTCGTCATGCTCTTCTCAGGATCAAAACAACACTCTAAACCCGGTATTCTTCTTTTTTGATCTCTTCTCTTTTTCTATTATGCGTTCTTTATGGTCGAATCAAATTGGTATTACGTTTTATTCTCTTTCTTTCTACCTCCTACTACGCTACGATTTTACTTATTATTATGCATCGGGCCGAGCGTGTTTGCACTAATCGCACACGCTCAACTCATGGCCTTTTGCATATTGCGATATATATCCCACTCTCTCCTCTCTTGAACTCTTACGATAATAATTATTCTTGTGCATTGGGTCGAGCGTGTTTGCTCTAATCGCACACTCTTATCTCATGGCCGTTTTGCATATGATGTTGAGTATACCACTCTTCCCCTCTATTGAGCCATCACTTGGCCGATTCTAAGGGATGATGTGGCCTTGACGAGGTGTATGTTGCCTACCTATGCCACTCTACTCTCTATTAAGCCATCAATTGGCCGATTCTATGGGATGTTGTGGCCTTGACAAGGTATATGTAGCTTACATATGGCACTTTCCTTTTTAATTAGCCATCAATTGGCCGATTCTAAGGGATGATGTGGCCTTGACGAGGTATATGTCACTTACCTATGCCACTTTCCTCTTTAATTAGCCATTACTTGGCCGATTCTAGGGATATGTGGTGGTCTTGAGGAGGTGCATGTCAACTACCCTAGGGTTTCGTATCTTAGGGCATGTTTGATTCCATACACCTAATTGTTGATTATTCTAATTAAATTTTAATTTCATAAGTATTGTTTCACTTATATGATTTTCTAGTAATTATTATTTACCCGCCCACAATTAACTCTCCTTTTTCCACTTCCTTTTCATGTATAAAGTATTTACATCGTTTATTTTAATGTAACCTTTACGTGTAGACTATTTTTTCGTATGGAGTGGCTTGTTGAACGATTTTTTTTTTCAACGGGTCATCTAGGTTTAACTCTTATCATCAAGCCTTAGAAAACGAGTAAAACCATATGAGTTCCCTTATTGATGTTTTACTCATGGATTTGAGTATTACATCTTTGCGCACAACACCGTCATCACTTGTATCAATTTGTGGCTTATGTCACAATTGTGCAAGTTATAACAATCATATTGGGATGTATATGTGCATACCTTGCACTTCCCATTTATTTGTGACATTGTTTTTTTTGTAGGTAACACATGGGTTCTTTTTTTTTTTACCCTTGTTTTCGTCACTACTTAACTCTTATGAGTAGTGCCTTATTTTATCATTTTATCATCACGTTTGCTTATTGCTCGCAAGACTAGAATATTACTTGTGAGTGCACTTGTTTTTTCACGTAATACACTTTCTCGACCATATAATACATGATGGGTTGGCATTAATATAAGGCTATCTAGGAAATTTCATTGATGTAAGAACCATGGTTGAGCCTCGGGGAGCCGCCATGAGTACTCAAGATGGAGATCCGAGAAATACATCTTAGCTATGTTTTCCCCCATGGTTTTTAAAACACCATAGTGTTACCATAGTTATCGGATCTCGAATCACATCTCATATGTCTAGAGGGGTAAAGACATGAGATACTTTCTTGGATAAAGTTCTTTCAATCAAAATTTCAAGCATTCATTTTGCTTGTGTATTTTCTGAACCTCCTTATTTTATTGCATACCCACAGCGTGCATCATGGATCAAGTTTTGAACGCAGTTGGAACGATCTCTCCAAATGAGACCTCTCAACCACAATCCGCATCTCGCACACAAGCTGAGATCACTATTGAGCAATTGCTCACTACTACCTTGAATCAATTGGCCGAAATGAGACAGGCCAATATGGCATTGGAAAAGAAATTCCAAGAATTAACTATTGAGTCCAAGAAAGAAGGTGAACCTTCCTTCGTAGTCACGCCTTTCAAGGGAGATAAGAAAGAAAGAACCGAGGAGGCCATTAGCACTTGGCTTGGTCGTTGGGAGTCTCACTTTGAGCTTCATCCCAAGCCCGATGCAGTAAAAATTGGTTATGTCGGTCGTGAGTTAGGTGGCCGAGCTGCTGCTTGGTGGCGTGGCCTAAGGACCGCAAAAAACTTACCCACAACTTGGGAAGGTTTCATTGATGTTTTTAAGAAACAATTCTTGCAGCCACCTTCTCAAACCGAACAAGCGCAACACTTGCTCACATTGTCTAGTAAGCCATTTACCTCTCTCGAGGATTATGTGCATCACGCTCGGACCCAGATCCAAAAATCGGGACTTACGGGTGAGAAATGGTTTGTCGCTTGTTTTTTGAATGGTATTCCCAATGGGGATTATCATTGGATTGTCCATGACAAGGACCCCACAACTTTCGAGGAAGCCGTCAACATTGTGCTGCGATACCATAGGACTTCCAAGAAAGACCACAATAAACCTGAGTTCGCCAAAACTCCGAATGTCAAGTTCATTGGGAAACGTAAGCAATCCAGTGACACTCTTGACCGCGACTCAAAGAAACCGAACCTCTTCTGTGCATATTGCAAGAAGCGGGGCCACACAAAGGATACCTGTCGTCGTCTTGAGAGGAAGTCAATGAACACCCCTCCTCAAGACAAATCTACGAGTCACACAGGTGAGTCTTTTGATATTGTTGAAGTTCATACCAATCACTTAAGTTTATGTGAATGCACTTTTCCTTCACATTTACTTGGACCTAATGATTTACTCCGAGCAGTCGGATATATCAATGGAACACAAGCACATTTCTTGTTTGATTCCGGTAGTTCTCACAATTTTCTTAATGATCACTTTGTGCAGCAAATGGAGCTCCACATAAACGCAAGTGATCATATCTATCAAGTTCACATGGCAAATGGAAACGTTCAATACATCAGTGGCATTGTTTGTCAACTGCCAATTCAAATAGATACTTATTTGGAGAAGCTTGACTTTCATGTTATGAAATTACAATCCGCAGATGTCATTTTAGGATATCCTTGGTTTTTTAATAAAAACCCTTCTTTGTCCATTGATTGGGTTAATCACTCAATCACATTTGAACTTAATAATTGTAAACATTTTATTCAATGTTCCAAACTTCCTTCTCATTCACTTGTGTCTTCTAAATTTTAAGTGAGTATTCTAGTTCATTAATTTATTCGTGTGTAATTGATCCTGCGGTTCAATTTTATTATTTTAATATTGACGCCACACAATTACCACATTTTGAGCAGCGATTACTCGACTCTATTTTAGAGGATTTTCAAGATGTGTTTCCTACTGAATTACCGCTTACTTTACCACCTAAACGTAATGTGGACCATCAAATTGAACTCATCCCTGGGGCTGCTCCTGTGAGCATTCCACCTTACCGACTTAGTCGATTAGAAGAGGATGAGATTGCTAAACAACTTAAGGAATACTTGAGTATGGGCCACATTAGGTATAGTAAATCACCTTGGGGTGCGCCAGTTCTATTAGTCAAGAAGAAGGAAGGTTCGTGGCGAATGTGTATCAATTATCCCCGTTTGAATAAAATGACAATTAAGAATGCATATCCATTACCTCGTGCCGATGATTTGATTGATCGTTTGCACGGGGCTCGATATTTTACGAAAATTGACTTACGAACTGGTTATCATCAGATTCGCATCGCCGAGGATGATATTCCTAAAACCGCTTTTCGTACGCGCTATGGCCATTATGAGTTTTTAGTCATGCCGTTTGGGTTGACTAATGCTCCAGCCACATTCCAACAAGCGATGAATGATGTTTTCCGAGATCAACTCGGTGATTTTGTTGTCGTCTTCTTGGATGATATTTTGATATATAGCCGTACCTTGCAAGATCATGTTCAACATGTTCGATTTGTTTTGCGAAAGTTGCATGACAACTCTTTCTATGCAAAACATTCAAAATGTGACTTCTTCCAAAAATCTATTGTGTACCTAGGTCATTTAATTACAGAAAATGGCGTTGAAATTGAACCTTCTCGTATTGAAAAGGTTAAACTTTGGCCCATTCCTCGTAATATTCGTGAACTTAGATCATTCTTAGGGTTTGTTGGATTTTTACGAAAATCAATTCGTAACTATTCCAAATTGACTACGCCATTAACTGACCTTTTAAAAGGTCATCCACGTAAGTCTGTCAAACCAGTTTCATGGAATGAACAACTTGACAAATCATTTGAGACACTCAAGGAGCATGTGTGTCAGGCTCCCACTCTTCTATTACCAGACCCTTCTAAGCCTTTCTCAATTGAAACCGATGCTAGTGATTATGCTATTGGTGCCGTTCTTTATCAAGGTGGTCACCCTATTGCTTTTGAAAGTAAGAAGCTTGATGCTGCTCAATCTCGGTATTCGGTTCAAGAGAAAGAGTTGTTTGCGGTGATACACGCACTTAAAACATGGAGGCACTATCTCTATGGAAATAAATTTGTGGTTACAACAGACCATCAATCATTAAAGTATTTTTGTGACCAGCCCGATCTTGTTGGTCGTAAAGGCCATTGGGCTGACCTTATGCAAGATTTTGATTTTTCCATACGATATCGCAAGGGTTCTATGAACACCGTTGCTGATGCTCTTAGTCGCATTAAACAAGTTAACATGCTTAGCTTCACGGAAATAAAATCTGATCTTTTAGATCACCTTCGAGGGAAATACCTTGATGACAGTTATTTCTCAAAATACTGGACGAAAGCCGAATCTGGTTTAGATGCCGATACTAGCACCCTACCCTCAAAGGCGACCTTTCACATTACAAACGGTTTGCTCTACCGTAGTGGAAAGGTCTGTGTTCCAGATTTACCAAATGTTAAACAGAAAATTTTTCATGAATGTCATGATGCACCATCTGCTGGTCATCCTGGAATACAACGCACACTCGTTCTCATCTCGTGTACTTTTTTCTGGCCTAAGATGCGCTCTGACGTGCATAAATACGTAACTCAATGCTTACAATGTCAGATTAATAAGTCGGAACGACTTAAAGCTGCTGGTCTTTTACATCCCTTAGATATTCCCAACAATAAATGGGAAAGTATCTCGATGGATTTTATTGTTAGTTTACCTCGTACACAGAGGGGTCATGATGCCATATGGGTTGTCGTTGACAGGCTAACAAAATTAGCTAGATTTATTCCTACAAAAACCACGGTAACCGCTCAACAGTTGGCTTATCAATTTGTTGATGAGTTATTTCGTTTTTATGGATTACCGATGGATATTGTTAGTGATCGAGATTCCAAGTTTACTAGTGACTTTTGGACTCAGGTCTTTAAGAAACTAGAAACTACGTTGAGCATGAGTTCCGCAGATCATCCTCAGTCTGATGGACAAACTGAACGAGTTAATCAAATTATTGAGGACATGCTTCGAGCTTATGTAGCAAAAACCCCTTCTAAGTGGGAGCAATACCTTCCTATCTTAGAATTTGCCTATAATAGCTCTAAACATACATCCACTGGATATAGTCCTTTTATGTTGATGTATGGTTTTCAGCCACGTGCCCCAGTTGATGTCACGATTCATCGTGATACATTAGACAGTACACGCAATTTTTTGCAAGACATGAACCAAATGTTGCATATTGCCAAAGAAAATGTCAAGACAGCTCAAGATCGTGCTCGATTTTATGCTGATCAGGATAGACGTCCTCGTGCATTTACTATTGGTCAAAAAGTTTTTTTGCGTGTCCCGACTGATTCTACGTCATTATCTACGGGCAAGTGCGCTAAGTTAGCCCCACGATATTGTGGCCCATTTGAAATCCTTAAGCGAGTTGGGTCATCTGCTTATCACCTTGCCTTACCTCGTAACGTTGGTATTCATCCTGTTTTTCACGTCAGTCGTCTAAAACCATTTTTAGGCTTTGGTGATAACACCATCACAATCCAAGATCTTGTAACATTAGAGGATTTTTCTTACAAACCTCATGTTCCTGAACGAATTCTTGATTCTCGTACTAAACGTTTACGTTCTAAAGAGATTCGGCTATTCAAGATCAAATGGATGGATAAACCTATTGATGATGCCACATGGGAACGCGAGCATTCGCTTAAGGCACAATTTCCTCACTTTATATTGCAAGAGTGCAATCTTTTGAAGTAGGGGAGTATGTTATGTACACATAACGTTGGTGAGGGTAGGTCACTAATATTTACATTAGTGAAGGGTATGTTCACTATTATTAAAAAGGGGACTAATGATTGGATAGAATGAATGATATGTGCATGCACTATCATGATTTAGACAACCAATCAATAGAGAGCCTTTTAGAAAGGCACATCTATTCAAGGGGCCTAGGAAAAGGTATAAATATGAGGCTTAGCTACCCTCATAGGGAATCACGTCGGAAGGCTGTTGTCGTAGACACCGGTGGTGCGGGCTAGGCTTTCGTCTCGACAATCGTGTTTATCTCTTCCAAGGTATTAGTCATCCTAATATCCGGCGGTATGGGACGTCGGTGGTAGGTTGGCTATGTCTAGATCATAGCTCGGGGGTGGTCGGGTGGAACGGGTTCTTCTATCCAATCTATTTTCTTCCTTTTTACTTGATTTGGTCTATTGATTAGTAATAGACTCTTAACACTGAGGGATTCCATCCCGGACATCACCATGCCGTTTCTAGACGACATCCCTATCAAAGGGTGCCCGGTGGAAGAGAAGGACGAGACAGTCGGGCCGGACGGATGCCGGCGGTTCGTGGCAACACACATCGACGACTGCGAGAAGGTGCTACAAAGGCTAGAGGATGCGAGGCTCATCTTCTCCGGGGAGAAATCGGCCTTCGGGCAATCAGAAATCCTGGTGGTCGGACACCTGTGTGGACCATATGGCCGGAAGCCGTCGCCGGCAAAGGTAGAAGCCATCTCCGCGATGAAGACCGACTGTAGCTCGGTTACGGAAGTTCGGAGGTTCTTGGGGGCATGCGCATTCTACCACATATGGATCCTGCATTACGCCCACGTTGCGGAGCCGCTATACGGGTTGCTGAAGAAAGGGCGAAAATTCGAGTGGCGAGACGAGCACACGGAGTCGGTCCGGAAGCTGAAGGAAGCTCTTGCGGCAGCACCGGCGCTCCGGAAGGCTGTCTACGGGAAGGGTACCCCGGTATACATAACGGTGGATACGAGTCCGACCGGGATCGGATGGGTCGTCAACCAAGAAGACGAGGACGGCATTCGGTTCCCGATCCGATTCGGCGCAAAGGTCCTCAGTGAGCGACAACGAGGGTACGCCCAGGTTAAACACGAACTCTGGGGTATCGTTTCGGCAGTAAAGGCCGACAAAGACTACCTGATCGGGACAGAAGTGATTATCGAGACGGATTGCCTGCCAATTCTCGGCATGGTTTCCGGATGCGCGACACCGGACTTGGCGATGCTCAGGTGGATAGCGTACATCAAGTCCCTGGGCCCGGAAATACGGCACATTTCCGGAAAGGACAATGCCATGGCCGACATGCTTTCGAGGGCGAGGTTTGATGACGAGGGCGGCATGGTTTCGGAGGACGAAGAAGTCGGCATGGAGTTCTTCGAGGCGGCATACGTGACGACCGATGGGACGAGCACTCCGGCACTTAACGACTTCGACGAGAGCAAGTACGATGGCAAATGGCTCCGGATCGGTGGATTTTTGAGGACAATGACGCCGGATGCATCATGGACAAAGGACGAGGCCAACCGGATCCGGAAGAAAGCTTACCGATTCTTTCTCCGGGACGGGTACTTATGGAAGCACCCGAAGAAGAGGAACGGCGTCCCGCCCCGGGTGGTGGCGATGAAGGAAGAACAGGAGGAGCTGCTGACGGCCTACCACGACAGCCCTTGGGCTGGACACCGTGGAACGTGGGCCACGTTCGAGAAGATAAAGGGGAAGTACTGGTGGCCGGGACTGTACCGGGACGTGCATCGGTTCGTGACGACTTGCGAGAGCTGTCAGATGCACTCCGTAGTCCGACATCGGGACAAGCTTCACCCTACGTACCCTCCGACCATCCACTTCAAATGGATGGTAGACCTGGTGACGATGCCGATGGGAGTAGGACAGATGCAGTATCTGGTCCTGGCTCGGGAAGATCTGACGAACCAGGTAGAAGGCCGGGCCCTTCAGAACAAAACGACTGCAGCCGTATGTCGGTTCCTGATCGAGGACGTGATATGCCGGTACGGGTGCGTCGGGAAGATCGTGGCTGATCGCGGGGAGTTGGACGCCGAAGAGGCCGAGGAGCTGTTCGACCGGCTAGGAGTCAAGCTCTCGCTTACCACTGCGTACAATCCGGAGGCGAATGGAAAGGTGGAGCGTGGACACGGACCGATCGTCAAGGCATTAGTTCGGGCATGCGGAGGTCAAGTCGGGAACTGGCCGCGGCTGCTGCCTTACGCGTTGTGGGCTGACCGAACTACGCACAGTTCGGTAACCGGGTTCATGCCGGCAGAGCTCATGTTTGGGCAGAAGCCGGTCATGCCGATGGAACGTACGATCTCCTCGTGGGCGACCGTGGACTGGAGAGACGAGATGAGCCGGGAGGAACTGCTGGCGGCGCGTATACGACAGCTCGAGCGAAGACCGGAGGACGTGGAGCAGGCTGCGGAAAAGCTTTGGGAAGCAAGGATGAGGAACAAAGCCCGGTTCGACCGAACACACCGGCTCCGACCGAAGAAGATCGAGGAAGGTGACTGGGTGCTAGTCTACGACAGCAGCCTCGACAACCAGCACCGAGCGACACGGAAGTTCGCAAGAAGGTGGTTCGGGCCTTACGTGGTACAAAGCGCCAACGGCAATGGGACGTACCATCTGGCGGAACTCGACGGCACGAGAATGGCGATACCGATAGCTGGGAAGCGGCTCAAAGCGTTCAAGAAGCGTCACGACGACGAGCCGGATCCGGTTGACCTGGACCGCGACGACGAACGATCCGAAACCGAAGAAGAACCGACGGGCAGAGAATGAAGGCTGGACCGGTTTTCTCCGTCCCAACACAATTTGGCGCATGCCGATGGATGCGCGGTTAGGTGGGGGCGGATGTCGTGAAGAAAACCATCCACAAGCGGAATCGGTGCACCGGAGCGTAGGAACCGGCTCTTCATGCACGTGCGCCTTATGTTGTAGTTAGGAGATCCTAGGCATGCAGATTCGGTAGGTAGGGAGTTAACAGGAAACGGCTCCCTTTTTGCCTATAAGAGGAGGGAGACGAGGAGAAGGAAGGGATCGCGGAGAGTCGAGGACGAAGTGCTGTCGGTTTGTGGGCGAAGGCTTCTCTCTCTCTCTGGCTCGCAAACTCCATAGCTTCTTTCTGTGCAGGTTTCGGGAGGCTCGCGCTGCTCTGAGGAATGCCCGAGTGCTTCCGGCAGCACCTCCAACCTGCTCCTTTCTTTCTGTACGTTTACGAACAGGCATCGGCATCTATTCGCCGGCCTGTTCGGTTGTAACCGACTTCGTGTTTTGTTGCTTTCGTGTTCTTGTTGTTGTGTTTGTTAATACATACATACATTCATGTCTCTCCGTGTCGCTGTCCCACTCGCGTCTTTGTGTCGAAGGGCCGTGTCCCTTTGAATCTACGCTCGCACCTAGTGGGTCTCTTTTCCTTTCTCTCTTGCTCTTCGGTACAGGACCCCCGAGGTCCCGCCTCATTCCACGCATCCGCGAGGAATACCTCGACAGCGTGCTCCTTGTTCCATTCGAACTTACGCCCCTTTATCAGCAACCCGTAGAGCGGTTCCGCGACGTGTGCGTAATGCGGAATTCAAATGTGTTAGAATACGCACGCACCCATGAACCTCCGGACCTCGGTAACCGACTTGCATTCTTCCTTCATCACGGAGATGGCCTCCACCTTTTCCGGAGACGGTTTCCGGTCGTAAGGCCCGCACAAGTGTCCAACCACCAAGATTTCGGATTGCCCAAAAGCCGACTTCTCTCCAGAGAAGGTGAACCGCGCACTCTCAAGCCGTTGTAGTACCTTCTCGCATTCATCAATGTGGTCCTCCACAAACCTCTAACATCCGTTTGGCCCGACCGATTCATCCTTATCTTCCACTGGACATCCCTTGATCGGAATGTCGTCCAAGAAGGGCATGGTGATGTCCGAGATGTAGGGTACACATCCGCACTAAACCGAGGGGAGTCCGTATTGTCGTAATATCTCTACTCTCTACGGCTAACTAGAGTTGGTCGTATCTTGAGTACAGATCGCCAACCGAATAGATTGACCTTCTGCGAACTCATCAATGGTCGGTCTGATTCCTATGTTTCAAATGGTCACTCTAGCTGCAGGTCTTGAATGAAGCGCGATGTGCCGTTCTTCTTTGGCACCGTAAACCACCGATTTGAATACGGGGCACTCGACGGCTCGAGGATGCCCATCTCCACCTTCTGCTTTAGTAGCCCCATCAGCTTCAGGATGTGAGCTCTGGGTACCGGAATTGGCTTGAGGTTCCACGACACATGCGGTACTGTGAAGATAGCAATCGGCTCCACGATCGTCGAGTCCACGCACCCGATCTCCTCCAGTGAGAATGCGAAGGCCTTCCCGTGCCTCCCAAGCATCCTCCGAAATCGGTCCTCCTCTGCCGGCAATAGAAAGCCACCCCCACCAATCTTGAGCTCACGTAGCGTCTTGTCAGTGAACCGGTGCATATGCCAGCTAGATTCCACAAACTTGGGTCTGATGCGACCCATTTAATCTCCTCCTTGCTACCCTCCGGTAAGGGTGTCGCGACTGGCCTCACCTTCCGATCCACAGTCTTGTACCTCGTATCCACGCGGGCCGTCTGATCCGACCCGACCTTCTCCCCGAGGTCCGCAATGATTTCACACATTTCCATAGAACCGACCGGAATCACCCGGTCTTCACTCAGGCCTTCTTCGACAACCTTCCCAATCTCTCCAAGGGTGTCGTTGAATGAGACCGCCTCCATGGTGCCACTAATCTCATAGTCGGAGCTAAGGGCCCCGCACGCCCTAAGATGCTCCTCGACCCTATGGTACATGTGTGGGGTTTTCCCAGGGTGTCCGGACTATCGCGACCCCACGCCTTGATAGCCTTCTCTAAAAATCCCCTCGGCCATCGCTACCAAGGGTCTCATGGTTTGGTCGTATTGTCAAAAATTGGACAGAGTGACGCCCGTCCTGGCTTTTCACCCGTGCGTACACCGAACCGTTATCTAGCACCTTGGTCTCCATGCGGGCCGTTGTAATGTATGGTTCACCGAGTATCACCGGGTGCGAAGATGTCTCCTACACGAAGACGTGTTGATCTATCTCAACATCTCCGATTTTAACGCGCACGTTCGGGCATGCTCCGTGTAGTTCCTCTATGCTTGGTGTTGATCGGCCATTTCCCGTTCCTGTGGAAGTCCATTGACATCAGGTTTATCTCAGAACCGTGGTCTATCAACGCCATCACCGGCTCCTGAACATCCCCGATCTGGACAGGGGTCTATGTAGTAGCCCTTGTCTAATGCAACTTCGAATAGTGGCTCTCCGCCAATTCGTCCTCCAAGGTCGTGTCCTCTAAGTGCGTCGTCCGCACTTCCACAGGCTTCTCCGACTCCGTCTCTGTCGTGAGCCTTTTATGCTTTACCAAGTCCCTGATGGAATCGTGGAACTCCTTCTTGGCAATTCCGAGCACTTCCCTCAACAATAGCTACACCTTGCTGTCAAGGATCCATTCTTCGAGGACCTTTTGCAAGTCCATCACCCTTTCTATTTCCGTGCTCAGCTAGTAACCTACCTACTTTACCTTTTCCTGCGAGCCAGGACTACCGTCGTCATTTCTCTTCAATGCTCTCCATGTCTCGTACCGGCCAGTTTTCCTCACGACAACGTGACCTTCATTGAAGACTTCTCCAGGCACACATGGATCTTCCCCATGAGGCAAAAGAGTGAAGTGTTCAAACACTTCTAAAAATTTAAGAATGAAGTCGAGAAAGCCACAAGTCGGTATGTACGATGTCTTCAATCAGATGGAAGCAAGCTATACTTCTCCGATGCATTCACGAAATACCTTCAACAAGGAGAATTTTCGTGTCGACATACGCAGCCGTGTTGAATGAGAAGTACATTCTCGAAGTAGCACGGGCCATGTTGAATGAGAAGCACACGCAGAAGTAATATTGGGCCGACGCAACATGCACATCCGTCTAATGAACTAGTGTACAACATCCGGCATGCACAAGGTTACCCCGCACAAAACTTGGATCTATCCCATGTAAGGATATTCAAATCAACTGCATATGTGCACATTCCTGATGAAAAGCTGCAAAAGCTAGATCCCAAGTCGGAGAAATGCATCCTTGTAGGATATTCACTGAAGCAAAAGGGGTACAAATGCTTCAAACCCTCTACTCGGAAGGTTCACGTAAGTTGGTACGTAGTCTCTAGATACATCTTCCCGACCAGTCGGAAGTCGAACACTGACTTAAGAACAAGGGGAATCGACCGAATTCGGACTGGGAGTTGGATCGGTCGGAGGCTAGTCGGGAGTTGGATACAAACCAATCGGCCGAACAGATAATCAACAAAGCCAAGAGCCAACTGGCCGAACGTGGATCTGAATCAGACTCGGATGAGGAGCCGACAGAAGAAGTCGAACAGGAGCCGACTACGTCGAATGGAGGCAGGAGATAACCCCTGAGAGAGAGAAGGTCCCCTCGGAGATTTCTGGATAAAGAGTATATGCTACTAACCTATGAGGGGGAGCCGGAAATCTTCGAGGAAGCGAAGAGGGACAACTATAGTAGAAAGTGGTTGAGTGTCATGCAGGATGAGATAGATTCCTTGCATGAGAACCACATGTATGAGCTGGCGGTGTTGTCGAAAGGAAAGAGGGCACTCCAGAACAAGTGGGTGTACAACCTGAAACGAGGATATGGCAAAAATCCACCCAAATATAAAGCCATAATGGTCGTAAAAGGTTTTCAACAGAAGAAGGGTGTAGATTTTGATGAAATATTTGCCCTATAGTGAAGATGACATCCATCCGGACAGTGTTGAGCATAGAGGCCAACATGGATCTTGAAGTTAAGCAATTAGATGTTAAGATGGCATTCCTACATGGCAATCTTGAAGAGGAGATATACATGCAACAACCGGAAGGATTCGTCGAGAAGGGAAAGGAGAGGCTGGTATGTCGGTTGAAGAAGAGTCTTTACAGACTGAAGCAGGTGCTCCGACAATGGTACCAGAAGTTCGAATCCTTCATGGCCTACCAAGGATACCAAAAGACGCAAGTCGACCATTGCGTGTTCATGAAGAAGTTTGACGGAGGAGATGCAGGGGGTGTCGTCTTGTGATAGTCAAGGCTGAATAAGGTCATGGCGTTGTCAACCACGGAAGCGGAATATATGGCCGCAACAGAAGCCGGCAAGGAGATAATCTGGATGGAATTCATTGAAGAGTTGGGTATTCGATAAGAAGAATTTTGACTCTACTACGACAACCAAAGTGCCATCCACCGTGCGAAGAATGCCGCCTACCACTCGAGGACTAAGCACATCCAATGGAGATACCGTTGGCTCAGGGAGAGGGTAGAAGAAAAGGAGTTTTCTTTAGTGAAGGTGCACACATCAAAGAATGGATCAGACACGTTGACGAAGGTGCTATCGGTAGAGAAATTGGACGCATGTCGAAGACGGGTCGGATTGACGAAGCACCCCATGCTAGAGTGAAGGGGGAATTTGTTGGGAAAACATGTCCCTCCGGATGGGAAGGAGAACACGAGCCGGATCAATCGGATCCGAAAGAAAAGAAAGATCCGGATTTGGATTGACGTCCAAATAGGCATCCGGAAAAGGCCACATATGTAAATAGGTTTTCTGTTGTGCCTATTTAGGCCAAATTTGTAAATAGTCCTAAGTTGTATAAGTGTAAAGATAACTAGGGCAAGACTTTATGTGTGAATTTTTTTGTACTGTGCAACTATGTGAATGAGAGAGAGTGTGACAAGCGTAGCATCTCTCCAGATAACGGGCAACGAGTCCACGGGCTAGCACACTCGAGTATGCACACACGGATGCGAGGGACAAAGATAAGAGTAGGCCGAATGCAAAAGACACGGAAACTCTAGAAAGGAAACAACAAATATATTCTATTAATCTCTACGTAGAGAGAGAGTTACAATCCTGATGTGGCCGGTAACAAAGCTTCAAGCTCTACACACACATAGAGAGAATGATGAACATCTGGTCGGGAGCACACAGGATTCTTACGCGAGCAGAGGCCTCACCTTTGTTATAGGATTTAGGGTTAGGGTTAATGATGATAATGATAAAGATAGGAATAGGGTTAACAATCATGGTAGATTGATAATGTATGTGTGATGATGATGGTGAGAGATCATGAAGAACAACACAAGCATTGAGGGGTGGGGGGTGGTGCCTAGAATGGCTCCACCCCCCTCCCAAGGGGGTTCAACATAAGGGGAGAGAGAGAGAGAGAGAGAAATATGTCAAAGAGAGAAAGAGAGAGAAATGGTTATTCATTTATTCATTCATTCCCCATAAGGGGTTAAATAGGTACAAAGGGGTAGATCCACAAGGGTGTGAGCCCCTTGGGCATTCACACCTAGTCACTCACTCACACCTCTTTGTATCCACCACACTCACACTTACATTCACACTCATAATCGTATAAGATTACACATACATATCAACACATTACATCTTTCACCCTCACTTATCACACTTATCCATCACACGTACGTCTCGTACGGTAACAACCTTCTTGCCGAATCAGTACAGAGCGAAAATAGAGGGAATGACAAAGCTTCAGATCTCAAACCGACAACACTTCGTTCTCCAAAATGATGGATCCTTTTTCTACCTCCTCCCTCTCCTTTAATACCTCAAGGACTGAGGGAGGCCGTTACATTAGGCTGTGAAGACAACTACTTTCAGTCCCCGATTCTCTCCTCGATTTTCTCTCAACAATCCCTATTATTCCGCTCTATTCGTGTGGGACAATAAAGTACCTATTAAATCACTCCTACCTAGTATTCACCGACACTCAAACTAGTACTACGTTATTTACACATGTTTGTACATAAAGATAGTTTCATGTGCATTTGTGCACATCCCCGTTCACGCGCATCCGGCTCCTTTTTCTTTATATGGCCGGAATCCTTCATGACATCCATCCCCACCAAACCGCACATCCTCTGGTATGTGTTGATCTAGTGAAGTGTGGGGATTCCGGGTCCTCCTTTACTCGTTTGCATCCGATCCGTCATTGATCCGTCCCTCATCTGGCTCCTCTTTTGGTTGGTCTCGTCATCTTCTAGCTTCGGATCCGGTTCCGGCTCGTGTTACTTCTTGAAGGCCTTGATCCGCTTTCCTGCCACTGGCACAGCTAACCTTGTTCCGTCGAGCTCCACAAGGTGCTATGTTGCGTTGTCATTGGCGTGTGTCACCACGTACGGCCCAAACTACCATCATGCAAACTTCCGGGTCGACAAGTGCTGGTTGCCGAGGTTGTTGTTGTAGACCAGCACCCAGTCGCCCTCCTTAATCGTTTTCGACCGGAGTCAGTGTGTCCGGTCCAATAACCCTTTCCTCTTCAGCTGCGCCTCTTCTATCCACTCCTTCATTCGTTCGACGTCTTCTAGTCTCCACTCAAGCTGTTGGATCTGTGCCGCCAGTAGCTCCTCCTGACTCATCTCATCCGATCAGTCAACTTACATCCATGAGGTTATCCACTCCATTGGCATGATTGGCTTCTATCCGAACATGAGCTCGACTGGCATGTATCTGGTCACCCAACTATGCGTAGTTCAATCTGCCCACAACGCGAAAGGTAGAAGTCTTGGCCAATTTCCGGCTAGTCTGTTGCACGCCTCCACTATCACCTTGATGATCGGACCGTGCCCTCTTTCGACCTTTCCATTTGCCTCCAGGTTGTATGCCTCCGTGAGGGAGAGCTTGTCCCTGAGTCGGTCGAACAGCTCCTCAGCTTCTCACGTGTCCAACTCACCTCAATCGGCCACAATTTTTCCCACACACCCGTACCGGCAAATCACATCTTCGATCAGGACCCGGAAAATGGCTGTAGTAGTTTTGTTCGTTAATGCTTGACCCTCCACCTGGTTCGTCAAGTCCTCTCACGCAAGCACTAGGTACTGCATCTGCCCAACCCCCATTGGCATTGTCACTATGTCCACCATCCATTTGAAGTGAATGGTCAACGGGTAGGTTGGGTGTAGCTCATCACGGTGTCAGATTCCGGAATGTATCTCACAACTCTCGCATGTCATCACAAAGTGGTGCACATCGCGATACATCCTCGACCACTAGTACCTCTCCTTGAGCTTTTTGAATGTGGTCCACGTTCCCCAATGTCCAGACCAAGGACTCTCGTGGAACTCCGACATCAGCACCGATTGTTCCTCCTCCTTCGTCACCATTCGGAGTGGTGTACCAGTTCGCTTCTTTGGATGCCATCAGATCTTCCTGTCTCGTAGGAAGAACTTATATGCTTTCTTCCGGATCCGACTCGCTTCCTCCTTCGTCGGCGATGCGTCCAACTGCATCGTGCTTAGGAACCTTCCAATTAGAAGCCACTCCCCATTGTAGTCGTCTTCGTCGAACTCGTTCAAGGCTGGAGTGCTTCATTTGTTCGCTTACATTCAAGCCGACTTGAAGAAGTCCACACCAATTTCTTCGTCTTCCGATACTATGTCGCCTTTCAACCCTACTCTTGACAGCATATCGGCCATGGTATTTTCCTTTCCGAAGATGTGTCATATCTCCGGGTTCAAGGACTTGATGTACGCAATCCACCTAAGCATCACCAGGTCGGGAGTCGCGCATCCGAAAACAATACCGAGGATCGGTAGGCAATTCGTCTCCATCCTGATCATGTAGTCTTTGTCGGCCTTGACCACCGAAACGATACCCCACAGTTCGCATTTAACTTGGGCGTATCATCGTTTCCGTTGTCGTGACGTGGCTCGCCTAGAAGTGTAGCGTTGCACACACAAAGGATAACGTGAAAGTGAGGAAGGAATCACAGGGATTATGGACGGAAGAGACGAAAGAGTAGAGATAGAGTGAATAGAGATCAATAAGATATGAAAAAATAGGATTTTTAAGGAATATAAGATAAGACAAGATAAGATATAAAATAATATATGAGAAAGTGTATGAAATTTATAATCATTTTCATGAAAGAGTTACAAAATAATTGTGCACGTCGTTGAACCTCCAAACTTTGTCTTGCAAGGTAATCGCTCTTCTCTTTCTTGATCGTAGACCACTACAATCTTCACTTCAATATTTTGATGAAGATAAGGCTCGAACCGCCTCCCTCTTGTTGAGAGTTGACCACCACGACTGCCAAGCTAGAGCTCCACGTTTATGTTAAACTTCTTCCCTTCTTTCTCTATTTTTATGGTATCTCTTATGTAAAACATAATTTGATTGATATCTCATACATATCTCTTTGATCTTCTCTTTCACCATTTAAATAGGTGCCCTCATGCATATGATGCATTGGAGGGTACAAGTCATGCATGTAGTGCATGAAATGCATGTGATGCATGATCGCCATTTGGCGTTCATGCATTACATGTGATGCATAATAAACATCTCGCTCATTTGAGCTTTTATGTATGAAACAATATATGCAATAACAATAAACATGAAAATATAATCTTAAAGAGAAAGGGCCTTGCCTAATGGTAGGTGTGTTGACTTTGGTGTATGAGGTTATGGGTTCGAGTCTCAAAATACTATTGAATACAACATATGACTTTATTTTTATATCATGAAGCAAATCCTTTATGTAATATAAAGTAAATATAAAGTATGCTTTATTTTATGTATATTACTAATATAGAGTAAATGGTAAGATTTGAGAGTCATAGGGTGGGGTTATTGGTTCAAGTCCTCTCTTGTTCGTGTAATAATATATTTATCTATATATATATATATAATTTTTCTTTACATATATATAATATTATCATGTGTTGTTAATATTATCTTTATATATAAAACATTATCAAATGTTATTTTAGTTACGTATTTATCTTATTGTAGACTTTTAATGTGAAGCTTTCGTACTTCACGACACCGCTCACTAAGTACCTTCGCTCTAAATTGGATGGCGAACCACGTTCCAGCGTTGTCCTCCTGGTTGATCACCCAGCCGATTCTGGTCAGACTCGTGTCAACTGTAACATAAATCAGAGTGTCCATCTTATATGCTACTTTCCGAAGAGCCAGTCTCACCGTTAGCATCCCCTTTAGTCTGTAAACCGCCTCCGAATGCTCTTCGCCCCATTCGAATTTTCGCCCTTTGTTTAGCAAGCCAAAGAGTGGCTCGGAGATATGTGCATAATGGGTGATCCAGATGCAGTAGAAGGTGCACGCTCCAAGGAACCGTCAAACTTCATCGCCAAGATGGCCTCTACCATTGGCTGGAGATGTATTTCCGCCCGTAAGATCTACATAGGTGAACGACTACCAAGATCTCTGATTGTCCAAACACCAATTTCTCTTCGGAGAAAGTAAGTTGAGCGCCCTCAAGCCTGTACAGTATCTTCTCGCAATCAGAGATATGTTCCACAACGAATTTCCGACATCCGTTCGCTCCAACCAATTCATCCTTTGCGTCCTTCGGACATCCCTTGATCAGGATCTCGTCTAGAAACAGCATGGTGATGTCCGGGATGCAGTCGCTCAGCACCTTGTTCATCGCATTCACCATGTGCGACACCGAGTTGGTACCTCCCTAAGAGTGGTCCAAACTAAGCCGAGAGGGGTCCGCATCGTCGTAATGTCCCTGCTTTCAATAGCTAGTTGGAACTGGTTGTACCCAGAGTATAAGTCACCAACTGAGTACATAGACCTTCCGGTGAAGGCCTCCACGAACTTGTCGATTGTTGGGCCGACTCCTACATTTTGAATGGTCACCTTATTGACCAGCTACAGGTCCTGAATGAAGTGCAGTGTGTCGTTCTTCTTTGGCACATTGAACCACTAGTTCGAGTAAGGGGCACTCGACGGCTCAAGGATTCCCATATCGACTTTCTCCTTGAGCAGCTCCATCAACTTCATGATGTGAGCTCTCGGTACCGAAATTGGTTTCAGGTTCCACGGTACATGTGGCACCGTGAATATCACCATCGGTTCGATGATGGTCGGATCGATGCACCCGATCTCCTCCAGCGAGAATGGAAAGGCTTTCCCATGCCTTTCGGGCATTCTTCAAAACCGGTCCTCCTCCGCCGGTAGTAGAAAGCCACCCCCACCGATCTTCAGCTTCTGCAGTGTCTCGTCGGTGAACCGGTAACCTATGCATGCCCGATCTCATAAACTCGAGTCGGTCGTGACCCCCGTCATCCACTCCTAGTTTTCCTCTAGTAAGAGTGTCGCTACTCGCCTCACATTCCGGTCCAAAGTCTTGTACTTGATGTTGACTCGCATTGTTTGACCCGACCCGATCGACCTTCCGAATTTCGAGGATATACCAAAGATGTTGGCACAACGGGAACGTGAACAGGCCAAGAAGCAGCATAATTACTGAGTGATGAAGATAGTCACATGGAATGTAAGGGAATTTGTTCTCCATCTAAGTGGTATGGTATGTGGAAAAGTATTTTTAATAGTCAGTGTGATATATTATGTGTAACAGAACATAAGGAGCATCCTAAGTCTGGGTCTTCTCTTCAGCATAGGCAATATCATGTTTTTTATGTTGGGGTCACTGGAAAGCTTTATTCAAGCATAATGGTTATTGTAAGGGATAGCTTGCATCCACCAGTGGTTCAAAGAGATGTTAATTGTCAGTTCTTGATGGTTGAAGTTAATTATGAAGGGAAAAAGATTTGGGTGGTTAGTATTTATGTTGCGAATGTTGTAGGGAAACATACGGATCTTTGGAGAGGTTTACATCGAGTTTTACATCATGGAAGGTCAGGTTTTTTGTTAGGTGATTTTAATATGTGTTCTGAGGCGGGTCAATCTCCTTCGATGCATGGCCTGATGGATGCTCCCGAATGAGAGGCATGGGATTTGTTTATGATGGAGGGCTTAAGGTATGATGCATGGACTTGGATCAATGGACATGATGTTGGTTATAAGTTTCAATTTGCACAATATAGATCAACTTGGAGTAGATTGGATCACATTTACATTATGCATGATGAGACATTCTTGTCAATGCCTATGACTATGCAAGTGCATAGAGGGATTGGATCATCAAATCATTTCCCAGTTTTTTTGGAATGCACACATCAAACTATGGATGATTTTAGATCTTTATTGGAAAAACAATTGTTGTGGTTTAAGTCATCTTTTCTTGGAGATAATAACTTTAAACATGCTATGGAGCAATTGGTGGGGGAGTTTACTAGACAAGTCAATGTCCACGATGTTTCTTCATGCCCAGGATATTTGTCTTTCTAATATTCAATGCTTTACACGATATTATGGAATTTATCAAGCATCCATCCTTAAACAAAAGATGAGTTTAATCCAACAATTTCTAGACAGATGTAATGCATTGTTGGTAAAAAGTCCATTTGATGATGTGTTGTTGGATATTCAAGAGACAATGTCACAAGCCTTACAAGTGTTAGAGGTTCGTGGTTATCAATAATCACGGGTGATGGCAATGAAAAATGAAGTACATGATCACAACTGCCATTCACATAAGTTTTACCATGGGTTGTATGCATCTCATGCTAGAATGAATGCGGTATGTGTAGAGATTGATGGAACTTTGAATATAAACCCACAAGTTATTATTGATGATTGTGTTAAACATTTCATGAATCTATTTGGGGAAGAAGGTAATCTAAATGATGACATAACACAAGTGCAATCAATGTTATTTAACTCAATCACGGCGATTGGTGGGCAACATGTCATGCTTGCCTTGGAGGAGGATATAAAGGAGGAGGTGGTGGAATGTGTATTGTCACATCTTTCAGTTGATAAAAGTCCAGGTTGGGATGACATTACGAATGAGTTTTTTAAAGCCTTTGTACAACAACTCAAAGGACCTCTAACAATGTTATTCCAAGAAGTGTGGAGTTCTAGTGAAATGCCTGATTCATGGAAATTTGGTCTTGTTAAACTTATACCAAAAGTTGCATCTCCTATGTCTTTTGCTCAATGGAGACCAATATCATTAATGGGTGGGTTGTATGAGATTTTTGCCAAAGTAATTGCAAATAAACTTCAAAAAGGATTGTTGTCTCTGGTCCATCCAATGCAATATGGGTTTATTAAGGGAAGAAATATCCTACATAACATTTTGAATGTGCAAATGGCAATGGATTATGCAAAGGAATCCAAACAACAAATTGTAATGATACAACTAGATATCGAGAAGGCATATGATCATGTAAGTTGGTCTTTAATACTCAACTTATGTTACCAGCATGACCATATAATTATCCCATGGTAAGATTGTACCGTAGTATTCTATACACGTGGATAAAGTGTGAGGGTTAAATGAGAGTGTAAAGAAGGTAAGGATTACTTTTAATCCTTAGGATTGAGGCAACCCATTAAGGCCAAGTGTGAGTTTGCTTGGGAGCCTTAGGTCTAGCTATAAATATGAGGCCTAACTACCCTCATTTGACACATTATCAATTATGTCGAGACTTTATCCTCATGGTGATTAAACTCTTGTTGCGAGCACGCCAGTACCAGGTACGACTCAACACCACAATGGTGGTATGGGACATCAATCGAGGCTCGAGTTCATCTCGATCCTTTCGCTCAGGGGGGCTCCGGTGGATCGTCACCCTTCTTTCTCTCCCTCTCCTTTCTTTTCTATCTATCTATTATATCCTTATCATATGCTTACATTACGATCTACCTCTAACACCTGACCATATAATTATTGAAAAAGATTATGTGCGGAAGCAATAGAAAACCGAACACAGAAAATACGCAGGTTTAATGGAGAGCTTGAATATACACAGTACGTGGGAGAGACATAGAGAGAGAACACACAAAAAATACTCAATTCAAAATAATACTCAATCTGTACATACACCGTGCTTAGTGAGCACCTTTTATACAAGCCCTGACAATGGGGCTAACACAAGTACTGACAATACTTGACTGCTCATAAATGAGCCTCGACACTTACTCCCAAAATTATACCTTACAAGGAATATCTCTCTAACGGCCTTTCGGTTTACGCACCGATACGGCCATGTTATGCGTATTGATTTACGCACCCAATCTACGCACTAGGTTACGCATCGTATTATGCACGAATGTTGAGCTTGTCTCTCAACACTCCCCCTCAAGCTCAACTTGAGGTTCCACCTGCTCCGCCGGATCTACGCTCCGGTTCCTTCTGGCTTCACGCCTCACTCGCGCTCCTTGACCCGTTTGATTCTGCGTGCCTCGACTCTTACGGTCGGCTTGTCTGCTTACAAAGCCCTTCTCAGCTTCCTTGTTGTTGCGGTGTTGGCACCTCTTCTACTGCCTTAGCTTCCTCCGATCGGTTTTCGCTCTCGTTTGAGTTGGTTGTCTCCAACTCATCTTCTGTCTTCCCACCCTTGATGGCTTCGTCTCCCCCTCGCTTGGTTGGCTTCGGCTCTTTCTTTCAAGTACTCCCCTTATGTCCGCTTTCGGAATCTTCCGTGGATCCGCCCTCGGCTTCTTCAGCCAATCCGAAATCAAATTCCTCATCTGACTCGGCATCACGGTCTTCCAGTACCTCTCTCCCCCTTCCGTGGTCATTCAGGACGTCTCTCCCCCTCAAGTTCGGCACGTGCGCACCAGAGAATTGCCGCAACTTGTCTAGACCAAGAGGCTTGGTAAAGATGTTGGCGGTCTGTCGATCCGTCGAAACATACTGAAGTTCAACTTCACCGGAGAGGACACACTCACGAACGAAATGGTAGTGCACCTCAATGTGCTTAGTCTGGGCGTGGAAGACGGGGTTCTTAGCTAGCTGGATGCTACTGAGATTGTCACAGTAGATTATCGTTGGATCGGGTACCTCCACCTGTAGATCCTTAAGTAGCCGCTTCAACCATATGGCTTTGCATGTGACGACAACCGCTCCTCTATACTCGGCTTCGGTGCTCGACAACGCAACTGTCGGTTGCTTCTTGCTACTCCATGCGATCGCAGCACTCCCAAAATAGAACATGAAGCCGGACGTGGATCGGCAATCGGCGACGTTGCCGGCCCAATCGGCATCGATGGAGCCGATCAACTGCGGGGCTGTACCAGTCAGATATAGGAGCCCCCGGTCCTTAGTGCCGCTTACGTACCGCAGTTCGTGTTGCGCACACTGAAGGTGCTCCTAGGTAGGCAGCTCCATGACTTGGCTAATCACCCCGACCAGGTAGCTGAGATCTGGTCGGGTGATGGTCAAGTATATAAGGCTTCCGACTATCTGTCGGAACCTCGCCGGGTCGCATACCTTTCCGGAATCGGGGCGAAGCTTGACGGACTTACAGTCGGCCATCCCGAATTTGAAGAGCATACTCAACATGTAATGCCGTTGGCTGATCAGTATGCCTTCGGGGGTACGGATCACTTCGATCTCGAGGAAGTAATGAAGGTCCCCCAGATCCTTCATGTCGAATCATGCCGCAAGCTGGAGCTTCACGCGGTCGATCTCATTTAGGTCGGCGCTGGTGATGACCAAGTCATCAACATAAAGTAAAATGCTAATCGGCCCGAGCCGACCTTTCTGGATGAACAGTGAGGAGTCCAATTTTTACGTCGCAAAGCCCAACCGACGCAATTGTTGCATTATCTTCGCGTTCCAAGCACGTGGGGCTTGCTTTAGTTCGTAATGGGACTTCTTCAATCGGCACACCACCGAAGTGTTCGTTCCAGAGTGAAATCTAGGGGCCTATACCATGTAGACCTATTCCTCAAGCTCACCTGCAGGAACACATTCTTTACATCCATCTGATGTAACTACCACCCCTTTGCCGCAGCTACTGTGAGCAAAACACATGCAGTCATCATCTTCGCGACAAGCGCGAAGGTCTCGTCGTAGTCGATGTCGTGTTGCTGCGCATAGCCTTTCACTACTAACCGGGCCTTGTATCGGTTGACCAAACCATCGGTGTTGTACTTGACATTGTACACCCACCTACATCCGATCAACTTCACACCCTTCGGTGCGTCAACCAGATCCTAAGTTTCATTCTCTGCCAATGCGCGCATCTCTTCCTCCATTGCGGCACGCCAATTCGCGTCCTTCGCTGCTTCTGCGTAGCTCTTCGGCTCACGCACTTCCGCTACCCGGGACATGTACACATAGTGATGCGCCATGTACTCATTATATCCAAACTGCACAACTGGGTTTTTTTGGCGGGTAGATCGGCGTAATTGCTCATTAGCCAATGTTGAGGCTTTCTTGGCCGACGCAGACTTCTTTCTCGAAGGCCCGTCATAACTTCCCTCGGAGTCGGACTTGCGTTGATCTGACTCGTTCCTATCTGTGCCATAATCCGACACCTTGTTCTTCCCTTTTTCCTTGCGCGTAAGCCATCCGCTCAGCTTCCTGCGCGGAGAATGCACGGCCGAGTCTCCACTACTCGTCGGCTCTTCATCGGACTGGTCGAACCGACTCAATCGTCCATTCAGGCCGCTTAACTTAAACGAAATCAGACTCTCTTCGCGGGTCCCGATTTCAGGCTCATCGTAGGCATCTCGGCTTCGCTGTCCTCATGGTCAGAACTCGGATTGGAGGTGAGGTCCGGAGTCGAAGGCAAGTACCAGGACGCGGACTCGTCAAACACAACGTCGCGGCTCACGCGCGCTTGTTTGGTGTGTGGGTTATAACACATATAACCCTTCTGCTCATCCGAATAGCCAACCAAGATACACTTCTCGGCTTTCACGTCCAACTTCCTCCGTTTCTCCTTCGGCACGTGCAGATACGCAATGCTACCGAAAACTCTCAAGTGTCGCAGATTCGGCTTTCTTCCGAAATACAGCTCATGAGCCGACACTTTATCTCCGATCCGATTCTTCATGTACATCGCGATTCGTACCACCTCGGCCCAATAGAACCTGGGCAAACTGTTTTCCTCCAGCATTGCCCGTGCCGCTTCTACAATTGACCGGTTCTTCCTCTCGGCCACGCCGTTTTGCTCCAACGTGTATCTACAACTGAATTCGCGCTAAATTCCCATCTGTTGCAGATAGCCGTTGAATTGACCGGAAAAGTACTCTTTTCCACCATCCGACCGCATGCACTTGATCTTTCTTCCTGTTTCCCGTTCGACGAAACTCTTGACGTCCCGGAAACAGTCGAAGATGTCACTCTTCTTCTCAATGAGGTAGATCCACGTGTGCCGCGTATAGTCATCGATGAAGGAGACAAAATATCGACTCCCACCAAGACTAACGTTCTGTGCCGGCCCCCATACATCGGAATGTATCAAATCGAGCTTGTTCCGGCTCGAGTTATGCTCGTTAGGGAAAGGAAGTCGGTGTTGCTTCCCTAGCTGCCAAGCTTCAACAATTTGCACCTTCCGGCCACTAAATTTGGGTATTCCGAACACCACATGTTTCAATTGCAGGTCCTGAAGCCGTTGATAGTTGACGTGGCCTATCCGGTTATGCTATAAGTCGATATCCGACTCAACTTTTTGTCCTTTCACAAACATTGCGGTGCCACCGTCACTAGAGTCGAGGATAAACTGACGGGAACTCAACGCTCCTTATCCACGACACTCGGCCACAACCGAGATTCTTTTCATACACAAACAGGAAACGAAAAAACACGCGACACAAAGGAGAGAAAAGGTACACAGGAGGTTTACGTGGAAAAACCCCAAACTAGGGGAAAAGACCACGGCAGCCCACAGGCTGCAAATTGTCACTATGTAAGAATGTACAAAACAGTGAGTTCACGGAGGCAACGACCTCGGACTCACGATCTTCGCCACAAGCGGCGGTTACAACAGAGGCAGCGACCTCTTTCTCTCTCTCTCTCTCTGTACACTGTTACGTGCTCTCTCTTCTTCTTGCACCAACAAGAAAATGACAACAACCACAACAACTAGTTTGCCCTAAGTCATATTTATACTAATATGACTTTTCGGCTATTTACAAATATAGCCTCGATGGACTATCAGAAAACATATTTACGAATATGTCTCTTCATCCGGTTCTCCGTAGCCGGGTACTCCTCATCCGGTTCATACCGGGTCTGCGCCATCCAGCCCTCCGTAGCCGGGTACTCCTCATCCGGTCCATACCGGGTCTGCATCATCCGGCTCTCCGTAGTCGGGTACTCCTCATCCGGTTCATACCGGGTCTGTACCATCCGGCTCTCCGTAGCCGGGTACTCCTCATCCGGTCTTCACCGAGTTTGCTTCATCCGGTTCTCCGTAGCCGGGTACTCCTCATCCGGTTCATATCGGGTCTGCGCCATCCGACCCTCCGTAGCCGGGTACTCCTCATCCGGTTCATACCGGGTCTGCATCATCCGACTCTCCGTAGCCGGGTACTCCTCATCCGGTTCATACCGGGTCTGTACCATCCGGCTCTCTGTAGCCGGGTACTCCTCATCCGGTCTTCACCGGGTCTGCATCATCCGGCTCTCCATAGCCGGGACCACCTCATACGGTTTCGGCCTCGGCCGAGTTTGTTCATCGGCACTGTTCTTCTCCCTTCCCATCCGGAGGGACCTATCTCCCAACATAAACATGGACCCGTCTCCGCACCCTTGCGCAATAACTCGGCCTTCTTCCTCGATGAAGCACCCGAGATGCGTGAACCGGACTTGCATCCCCTGGTCGACGATCTGCCCGACCGACACCAGATTCTTTGTGATTGTCGGGATGTGTAACACGTTCATGAGTTTCCCTTTCTGCCTGACATGGCTCAGGGGAACTTCACCAGTCCCCCGAGATAGATCTGCACCATCTCGCCTTCCTCAACATTCACATCGATGGAGGCTAAGGAGTCGCATATATCTTAGATCTTCGAGGTGTAATCAGCCATCGACAAATCGCGTTGTCATAGGTTGCTCACCTCCTGTCGGAGTTGATGCTTTCTGGCTGTAGTGCTTGTGGCGAAAATCTTCTTCAGATTTCCCCAAGCATCTTTCGGCGTTTTTGCATCCCGAATGTAACTTAGGAGTTGTTCGCCCACACAAGACACGAAGCAATACAGTGCTCTGCTCGCCAATTGTTCCCACGCCGGGAAATCTCTGTGTGTCGATTCGGGTGTTGTGTCATTTGCTCCGTCGACATAGCTCCAGTAACCGTGCCCGAGCAGGTACTGGTGCATCTTGTAGGACCAAGACGCGTAGTTGTTTCTGTCGAGCTTCTCAGTAGGAAGCGAGCTAGCCATGCCTCTATCCATTTTATTTTATTTTCCTGTTCTTCTTGGTTAGTTTTCTTTTCAAGCTATGTCAGTTGTAGAGGTTCTCAACCCTCGCACTCTGATACCATGAAAAAGATTATGTGCGGAAGCAATAGAAAACCGAACACAAAAAATACACACGTTTAATGGAGAGCTTGAATATACATAGTACGCGGGAGAGACATAGAGAGAGAACACACAGAAAATACTCAATTCAAAATAATACTCAATCTGTACATACACTGTGCTCAGTGAGCACCTTTTATACAAGCCCTGACAATGGGGCTGAAACAAGTATTGACAGTACTTGACTGCTCATAAATGAGCCTCGACAATTACTCCCAAAATTATTCCTTACGAGGAATACTCTCTAACAGCCTTTCGGTTTATGCACTAATGCGGCCATGTTATGCGTACCGATTTACGCACCCAGTCTACGCACTAGGTTACGCATCGTATTACAAATGGGCAGGTTGCTCCCTAACGAAAAGCTAGATTGGAGTAATTTCTCATCTTGGGAGTACAAGATGAACCAATACCTAGTCAGTCAAGGGTATTGAAGCTTTATCGACAGTGCGCTCGAAAACAAACCCGAGATCACAAATGCCAACTACCCAACATGGGAGCAAGGGGTGAGTAAGGTGATGTACTATTTGGCAACATGTATCCACAATCACATGCTATATCACATTTGTGATGCGAAGACGCCTAAAGAAGCATGGTAGAATTTAAGATGAATCTTCATTGCAAACACGACCGCCCACAACCGACAAAAAGACATGACTATGTCGGACTACACAAGCAAAATCAACAATATTTGTGACTCACTCGACTCCATCAGCATAAACATCGAAGAGGATGAGATGGTGCAAGTGTGCTTGGGTGGCCTCGCACAACAGTTCGACCCAATAAGGACGACAATCTTAGCGAGGGAGAACCCTCCCTCATTCTTCGACCTTCAATCTATGTTATTGGTCGAAGAGAACCATGTGAGAACAAAGAGCAAGACATCAGAAGGGCAAATGTTCTTTTCGAATTCGAAAGGTGGTCAAGGATGTGGTCAAGGCGGAAGAGATTGGTTCAGCCAAGGCAGAGGAGGACAAGTCAGCTGGCATCATGAAAGTAACTCAACCCTTCGGCAAGCAAACGGAAATACTCGAGGAACTTTCGGAAGAAGGGGGCGTTTTCATGCCAAACATAGTCAACAAATTAGGCCCATTACTTTTTTTATTGTGGTAAGAACGGCCACCACGAAGAGGAGTTCGGCTTCCACAAGTCAAGAAGTCATCAATTATGCCACTAACTCCGAAATCGATGACTACGTAGGCATGTTCATCATGAGGCACAAAGCGAACACTATGTCGACATCCGGTTCGGTTAACGCATCTCCATTAGAAGAACTATGGTTCGTCGACTCAAGCGCCTCAAATCACATGACATCCCACGAAGAGTGGTTCAGTGACTTGCACACACTCGATCAACCCGGTTACGTGGAGACGGGAGACAACACTACACACACCATCCGGCATATCGGCAACGTCCCTCTCGGAAAGGGCGACAATAACTACATTAAGAATGTCTTCCACGTTCCTATGATAACAAAGAATTTGGTCTCAGTCGGCCAAATCGTGGAGCAAGGCATGCAAGTCCGCATCAACCACAAAGGTTGTTTCATAGAAAAGAATGACCTACTCATAGCCAGAGGATGGAGAGAATGACGAATGTTTATTCTCAATTCGGAAGAGGTAAAATCGGCCATGTATGCCAAAGGTTTCAAAACTGAGACGAACATCAAGTTGTGCCACAATAGAATCGGTCAAATCAACCTCCAACGGCTCTGAGCTATGCAGTTGAAAGGAGTAGTTATCGGACTCTCGACTTTTGACTCGAAACGAGTTGACCAAGTATGCAAAGCATGCAAACTTGGCAAACAACATCGACTCCCATTTCCAAAGGAGAGTTATGTAAGCAAAGGCCTCCTTGACGTAGTCCACTCAGATGTGTTATTCTCTAGCCGGACAAGGCCTAACACAAGGTGTCACGGAGACACTTCACCAAAGGGTGATTACGGCTATGGATTAAGATTCAACGATTACATCGACTTACATAGGTTACACGATTAGAATGCTTTGGTTAATTACACGCGTAAGATATAACAGTAATTACAGAACGGAAATCAAGACAGAAGTATAAACATCATAAGCTCTATTAATTATCCGCTGTCATTACAATGGGGTCCGGGCCTTTAAATAGGTTTCCGGCCCGTAGTACAAAACGGTGCCTCTCGCACCTATTCGGGATCCGTCCGGATCTGGAACGGCATACCGTTTCCAGTCCGTCCGTCCACACTATGCTCATTTACAACCATATCTAATTAATTCCTTCACTCCGTATTTTGGACTCCTTGCCGGCCGGTAACACATGGCACGCCCGTGGGACAGTACCTTGTACGTCGAACCCTTCTCGGCCCCTTCATTGTTCACCCAAATTGTCCAAATTACTTTGTTCAAGAATTTCCACTTGTTCTTCCGGTTGTGGTTGTTGCGGCTGTGCTTGCTGCTTCTGCTGTGGTTGCGGTTGGGACTGAGGCTGCTCCGGCTGCTCTGCTTGCTGCTGCTGCTCCGTTTGTTTCGCTGACTCCGGCTGCTCCGTTTGTCTCTCTGGCTCCGGCATCTCCGTTTGACTGCTTCCGGTCCGGTCTCCTTCCAGTAAGGGTTCCTCATCACTGAGGTTGACCGTAACTGGTTCTCGTTCTTTCTCTCCCCGGATCCGGGACCTCTCGTAGCTTTCAAACTGGATCTGCGCCTCCAACCTGTCGTCGTCCAGCTGAGCTACAAGTTGCCGGACTTGCTCTAGTTGGTCCTCTGCCAAGGCTTGAAAGTCTTCGGCCAGCTCATCTCTTATGCCGGTGAAATCTTCAGAATTCAGCATATAGCAATCATCTCCCTCCTTCCGCCGGTTCTCTACGTCGGCCCGGAGCAATTGGAGTTCCGCCGCGTTCGTGGCCCACTTGGTCCACCATTTGACGGAACCGTTGTCAATCAAGCTCTTAGTCTGGTTCAACCAGGCCCGCATGATATCCTGGATGCGACTTGCTCCCATTTGTGCTCTGCTTTCCACCACTTGTCGCTCCTCCTTCAACTGCTTGATGAGATTTGCCGTATCCTCCGCTTGCTCTCTGTAGCGCGTCAGCTGCCCTTGATATGTCGTTTGCAGCCTCTGCAGTACCTCCGCCGCTCTTTCTTTTTCCGCCTGCTGTTGCCTGAGGAGCTCTGTCCGAACCTTCTCCGCCTCTTCCAACCGTCTTCTGTTTTCCGCTTGTTCCTTGGCGAATGCGGTTGCGGTCCGATCAACTGCTTGCCGGAGCTCATCCGTCCGTTCCTTGTGCTCCGTTTGCAACCGTTTATACTCCCGGTGCAATTGCTGAAATTCGTCCGTTTTTTGTTTGAGCTTGCCGTTGATCTGGCGATGGTTCCGGTCCTCCCGGTCCTTTACCTGCCGGAGTTCCTCTTTCAGGCGCTCTACTTCTGTTTCGGCGTTCCTCCGGAGCCTCTCCTTCTCTTGCAGCATTTTCTCCTTCTCCTCCTTGAGCCGGTCGTACGCTTGGTGGCCTTTCCGTAAGCTCTCCTCGGCCCGGCGTAGATTCTCAGCAGTCTTTTTGAGTTCTGCCTCCGCTGCCGTCTTCAATTCTCTTTCGCGGCTCCTCAGCGCTTCTTGGGCAGCTAGCTCATCCTTTAAATCCGCAAGCTCTTGGGCTTGTGCCGCATTTCTCTCCGGAACGGTTTCCGTTGCCGGGGTCTGATTGCTATGTACAGGTTGATCTGCCGCTTTATTCTGTACATTGCCCGGAGTCACCGGTGCTTGGACTTGTGTTGTCAAAGCGATTTGAGCCATTTCCCTTGTGACCCTGTCCAAGTCTTGTTCAAGGCTCCGGATTCTGGACCGGGCCGTCTCTAGATCTACGGTTGTGACGAGCAACCGTTCCTGGTGCGCTCTCTCTTCCGCCTCTATATACTCGACCGCTCCGGCGATTTGCTCGCCTACCCACCGTAGCCACATGCTACTGGTGCCTTGTTGCTGTACTGGTCGGGTCGGCTCATTCCCTGTGGAATTGTCTGGCCTGAGTGCCTGCATATGCCGTTCTGGTTCTACTCCTTGGCCGCCGTGTGTGCTGGCTGGGCTCGCCGGCTGTTGAGTTCCGGTTCTCGCCGTCTCCGGAGCCGTTGGACTGACTTCTTCTACAGAAGTCGACAAGACCGGTTCCCTACGCACCGGTTCCGGTTCCTCCCTTGTGGTTTGCTCAGGTCGAGTTGGGGGCGTTTCTGCCTCTCGCGGGTACGACCGCTCCCCTCCTGTCTCGGCGGTCCTACTTCTTGACCGTCGTTGGAGGTGCTCTTCTGGCTCCTCCGTTTCCTCTTCCTGTGTCACGGCATGTTTCTGTGCCGTCAAGGGTTCCGGTTCCTTCTGTCCCGGTCTCCGTATGGTTATCTTGACGGGTCGGACCGGTGACACCTCCTCCGGTTCTGGGACCCATTTCTTCCCTTTCGTCGCCTTCGACGCCAGCAGCTGCTGTCGTTTGGACGCCGGCTTCGAGGTGCTTCCTTCCGATACTCTTGGCCGCTTCTTTGGCTGAACGGTCTCGACCGGCGGCACGAGCAATGTTATCCACTGAGCGACGGCATGCCACAGATTCCGGCCCTCCTTGCCGTCCTTTCCTCGTACCATGTCGATTGCCACGCACAAACCGTCTGCAATCAACACCGGCCAATCCACCTTGGTCCCTTCATAGGTGGCTATGATCATCCCTGCCCGAGTTTTTGGCATGATAGGGGGTCGGGGGTACACGTGGCCGTACTCATGGAGCACTCGAGCTATCTCCCTGAACAGCGGATCTTCGCCGCCCTGCGTTCGATAGCCTTTGCCGGCAACAGAGTACTCACCGAAATATCGGGTGAGTTGCTCCGAGGTTGGATTATCAATCTGAAAAATTCCTCCCTCCGGAAGGCCTGTTAGCGCACGGATCGCTTCCTCGGTGATGACTTCCTTGTCGAGCTCCTTGATGACCTGGTCGGCTTCTCTGTGCGGTGGTGCTTCCATGATGGCCAAGAAGCCCTCCAGTCCGTGTTGCCTGAACCATTTCCTGGCCGCTTCCGACAGCGTTTGTGGTTCCATGTCTGCTTCGAGGTCGAGGAAAGATGGCGAGGTAGAGTGGTGATGAGAGTGAGGACGAGAGAGAGAGCGTTCTGAACGTGGGGGTTCTCTGCGTGCAGGTTCGCGTTTGCTCAGCTTCCACTGTCTTGGTGCTTCTGTGCTTCTTGGCTCGCGAAATGAAAAGGTCTCCATGCGTTCTGCTTCTTCTTTGTGCGTTTTGGCGCCTTTTTCGAGCATGCACACGTCGTGTACCAATTTAGTATTAAGTAGCGTGGCGTCTCTTAAATGCCCACTACGTACCTTTTCGCTCCTTGCTTTCACACTCGTTCATACCTCGATTTTTAATGATTTTTTTTTTTTTTTTTTTTTTTTTTTATAATTTTTAATGACGGTGTGTGACCTTACACATCCGTAGGTCCCTTCGGACCCTGACCGTTTTCCTTACGGGTTGCCGTGTCTTCCTTCGTCTCTGCTACGGGTTCCCCGTCGTCTTTTTCTTCCGGATCGATCCGTACCGATCCCGGGCAGGTTCCCGGTATAGTGCCGGTTTGCTGCATAAACGGGTTCTTTGGCATCGGTCCTTTATAGGGCTTTAGTCGAAATCCGTTCACCCACTTGCCTAGTACTTCACCGGCAAGTGTCCCTATCTGATAGGACCCGTTGTATTCCCGTGTCAGCCAATACGGGCCTGTCCATCTGAACCGGAGTTTACCCGGCATCTTGCCCATCCTCGTTTGGAATACTAGCACCGGCTTTCCGATTTCGAACATCTTCTCATTACCTTTCCGGTGACGGTCAACGAACGCTTTCCGTCGTCGTTGCTCCAGTTCCATGTGTAGGATGCTGGCCAGCCGTTGCTCCTCCAGTTCGCATAGTGCTGCTAGCCGCATTTCCTCCGACTTCTTTTCATTCAGCCGTTCCCGTAGTTGGATCCGTAAGCTTGGTACCTGAAATTCCACCGGCATGACCGCTTCTAAGCCGAATGCTAACCGGAACGGCGTTGTCCGGATACTTGTTTTGTATGCCGTTCTGTACGCCCATAGCGCGCTATGGAGCTTTGTGTCCCAGTCCGTCCGGTTTTCATTGACAATTTTGCGGAGAATGTTCTGCAGCGTTTTGTTGGTGGACTCTGCTAACCCGTTCGCTTGTGGGTAGTACGGTGTGCTCCGTTTATGAACCACGGCATAGAACGTTGTTAAGCTTTCCACTACCTGGCCGAGGAAGTGCCCTCCTTGGTCGCTGATTAATTCAATCGGACATCCATATCGGCACCAAATGTTTTCGTACAAGAATTTTGCTGTGGATGACGCGGTATTGTCTCTCAAGGCCTTAGCCTCCACCCATTTAGTGCAATAATCCGTTGCCACGATGACATAACGATTACCTGTTCTCATTGCCGGTGGCTTGAACGGTCCGACAAAATCCAACCCCCACTTCTGGAATGGCTCTAGTGGAAGTACCGGTTGGTGTGGCATCCGTGCTTGCTCCGTAGGCTGGCCCATTCGTTGGCATAGGTCACATTCCTTAGCATACTTGACGGCGTCTTTTAACGTTGTGGGCCACCATAAGCCGCTCTGCCATACTTTCCTTGCCGTCGCTTCCCCGGCATAGTGTCCTCCGGCAACCCCACAGTGTGCTTCCCGTAAGATTACTTCTTTCTCGTCACTACGGACTGCCCGTCTCCATATTCCATCTGCTCCTTTGTGGTAGAGAGTGTCCCGTAACAGACAGAAATTGCGGCTCTGCACCGCCAGTCGTTTCCTCTCGTCCCGGTTCATTTCCTCCGGTGGCAGGCCCGTGCTTAGGAACTGGTGCATGTTTGTCAGCCATTTATCTTCTGATGCCACCGTGTCGTCTGCTGCCGTTTCCGGGGTGATACGGAATAACTCCGCGTCCGGGAATTCATCCGCTACTCCGTCGCCTGGTTCTCCGGACTCTAACCGGCTCAGGTAGTCTCGAATTCGAACTCCTGCAACAGCAAGGTCCAACGGGCCAACTTACCGGTCAAGGACGCCTTGGAAACTAAGTAGAGGAGCGCCGAGTGATCCACATGGAAGGAGAACTTCCTTCCCAATAGGTAATGACGAAACTTTGTTACACTATAGATCATGCCCAGGGCCTCCCGTTCCGTCGTTGAATAGTTCTTCTCCGCTTGGGACAGCTTCCGGCTGGCGTAATATACCGGCCGGTACCATTTAGGCTCCGTAAGTTGCATTAAGGCGCTGCCAATAGCGATGCCGGAAGCGTCCACGAACACATGAAATTCCTTGCTCCAATCCGGAGGCTGCACGACGGGTGCTTGCGATAAAAGTACCTTCAGGGCATTGTATGCCTTATCCTCCGTATCCGTCCATTGGAACGGTGTCCGATGTACCGCGGTGTGTAATGGTGTAGCCAAGTCAGCCAAGTGACGGAGCATCCGGCTGTGCCACCGGATCTGTCCTAAGAATCGGCTTAGTGCTTTGGCCGTTTTCGGCGCCGGTGCCCCTAGTATGGCGTTTACTTTGTCCGGGTCGACCGCAATGCCCTCCTTACTTACAATGTGTCCCAGCAATATTCCACTTGAAACTCCAAAGATGCATTTTGCTGGGTTTAAGCTTAGCCGGTATAACCTACACTTTTCAAGGCATAACCGTAGGTGCTGCAAATGGTCTTTTCCCCGGCTATAGACTGCAAAATCATCCAGGAAAACTTGCATGAAGGCAGGAATGTATTCGCCGAAGATCTCCATGATGATTCGCTGGAAAGTTGCTGGTGCCGTTTTTAGGCCGAACATCATGACTTCGGCCACAAACACCCCCCATTCGGTGACGAACGCTGTCTTCTCCTGGTCGTCGGGGTGCATCCGGATTTGATTGTATCCGCTGAAGCCGTCTAAAAAGCTATAAACGTCATGGCCGGCGACGGCATCCAGTACTCCATCCGTGAACGGAAGAGGGAATGCATCCGTAATTGTGGCGGCATTTAGTTTCCTGTAATCTACACACACACGGATTTTACCGTTCTTCTTTGGGACGACGACGATGGGGCTCAGCCACGTCGCTTTCTTTACCGGCCGGATGAAGCCCACTCTTAGGAGTTTGTCGATTTCCTCCTTCACTTTGGCGGCGTAGTTGGGGTTCATTCGGTATCGTCTTTGCGCCACTGGTTTCGCATCCTTGCCTAAGTGGATCTGATGCTGATATAATTGAGGGTCCAGCCCTCGCATGTCTTCGTATGACCAGGCGAATACGTCGCGAAACTCCGTGAGAAGTTTGATCATCGCCGCTTTATCTTCCGGCTTCATTTCTTTGGCGATGTGTACCGGCTTTGATTCGTCCTTGCTTCCTAGGTTCACTTCGTCGAGCTGGGATGCTTTTACCCGTTGGGAAACGGCCATTTCCCGTTCCAACGCTTCCTGTGCTTGCCGTAATTCCCGAATCGCATCTTTGTCTGGTTCGGCTTCGGTGTTGTCCCGCTGCGGCAAGTATGCGGCTACGGCTTCAGCTACGTCAATCTCGAAGAGTGGTACGATCTTCGGGTGTTCCTCCAAGTACTGGGCTTCTTCGTCGTCTGCCAATCCTTCAAGCATGTTCACACATTCCGCATACAGCGGTGTGCATTCCTTACCGTTGCTCGTCCGTGGTTGTGTCGGTACCCGGACCTTGGCTTTTCCGCGCCGGAAGGTAATCATATTTTTTCGCCAATTTTGCTTGATGTGTGCTGTTTTCAACCATGGTCTGCCCAGCAACAGAGGGTACGCGCCTTGCGCCTGTAGCTGCAGCACTACAGCCGAGATGTGAAATGTGTGACCTCCTATGGTGACTTCCAATTTCCGTATTAAGCCCGTCGGCCGTACCGAGCTCGTATCCGCCATCCGTAGCCAGAACGGGCATGGCTCCCATTCATGTATTCCCAAGGCATCACACGTACGGAGGCTTATTACGTTCACCCCGGAACCTCCATCGATTACGGTGCCGGGAAGTTCGTGCCCTTTGACAATAGCTGTAATCGCCGGACTACTAGTGTCCACCACCATCGGTCCCTCCTCCGGATTCGAGAAGAGGACTGGTGCCGGTGGGGCTATACCGTCTGTCATGACCGTTTTTAGTCCTTCTGTGAATCGCGGCACGAGCTGCAAGAGTCTTCCTAATGGTAACGTGATCTGACATTCTTGCAGTGCTTGCCATGTCTCGTTTTCTGGGTGGCTACCGCCGGCACTCCCTATGGTATTCGCCTTTTGCCGTTCCGCGTCCGCGACGTTCCTTTCATTGGCTTCCTTCACCCATTCCGTCGCCTGTTTTCGTATGGCCTCTTGTGTTTCCCATTCTTTGGCCATGCCTTTCGACCGTGTGGTTACTTGCTGTAAATCCGCCACTTCCGGAACCACCATATTAACTGCTAGTCGTTTCTCGTAGCTCTTTACCGGGCACTGGTTACTGTAGTGGCCTTCCTGCCTGCAGTAGTAGCAGTACTCTTTACGGGTATTGCTGGATTCAGCATTGCTGGTAGCCGGAGTCGGTCCCGTAGTGAGTGGTGCGTTCTGTGCCGGTTGGCTCCTTGGGGTTCCCTGTTCCGGGTCCCTAGTGTGACCACCTTTCTTGAAATTACGTTTCTTATTATTCTTATTTTTATTTCGGTAGTCCGGTCTTGGTGGATCGTAAAATCGGCCGTAGTCCTCCTGGTGCCTTCGGTAACCCGGGGAATGGTCTCTGTCATATTGCTCGTGTCGTCTGTTGGGCTCCCGATAACGGTCCGATCGCTCATACCGGTCGTAGTTATCACGCCGATTCCCGTACCGGCCATCATTCTCTTGCCTGTCCCCGTACCGGACATCCTGTGCCGGTGGGTACCGGTTCATTCTTTGCCAACGATCGTCATCTTCGTCTCGGCTGCTTCTTGGCTCGATCCGTCGGACGGGTGGTGCTTGTCGATTTAACAGGTTGTACTCGCACCGGTCCGTTGTATGACTCTTGGATTGACAAATCACACACTGAGTGCGCATGGTGCACTCTATTGCCGAGTGTCCGGCATTCAAGCAGATTGTGCATTGAATTGCCTGCCGGAACCGGAGATCTTCCTCGTTGGGTAACGCCCGTTGCAGTGTTCCCAGCGTAAGCCATGAGCTTGTCTTTTCCATTTCTCTGACCCGGTCAATGACCTGGTCGATGGTGCATCCTCGAAAGTCGATTACCGTACACACCGTGCGTAACGGTTCCCGGAGTGCGTTTAAAAATATCGTCCGTAATTCCTCCTCCGGGGGTGCACGGGCAAGCTGGCTATGCATTCGTTGGAAACGGATGACGAATTGGGGAATGCTTTCCCCTGCCTCCTGCCGGATCGTATAAAACAGGCCCACCATTGTCGTCTGGTCGACCTCCTTGTGGAAAAAATGCAAGAATTTTGCTTTTAATTCTGCAAAGGTTGTGATGGTCGCCGGGTCCTGCGTCCGCCGCCATCGTGTCGCCGGTCCCTCCAACGTGACTCCGAATTCCGCTATCTTCGAGCGTTCTTCTTCCTCCGGTGTCATTCGCTGGGACGTGTGATTTGCTTCCCATGTCTGCTCGAAGTCATGAACATGCGCTTCCGCGTCCGGGTCATCGCGATACTTTGAGTATTGGAACGGCATGTCGTCGTCCAGTATTAGGCCGCGGTTTAGTGGCGTTTGTTGATATCTTTCCGGTTCTTTCTCCGGTTCCACTTCCGGTTCTTTTGCCGGTGCTTTTTCCGGTTCTTTTTCCGGTTCTTTTTCCGGTTCCTTCACCGGCTCTTCTTCCGGTACCTTTGCCGGCTCTTTCGTTGGTGTTGGTGGGTTGACGGCTTCCGTTTGCGGTTCCGGATAGCCCTGGTTGAGCGGTTCCGGTTCTGGAGTCGGCACGGTATTCGACCCGTCGTCCTCCGGGCCACCGGGGGTATCGTTGCTGCTCCGGTAGTTCGTGTGCACGCTGTATCCCCCTTCGGAATCCGATTCGTAGGCTGAAAAGGCTTCTGCCTCGTTTTCTCCGCTTGCCAGTGCCTCCAGGAGGCGTTCGGTTTCCCGGAGACTACTTAGACTGCTTCCGTCGTCCTGGTCGCGAGTTTGCCGTAACCGGATAGATTCCTCCGCGACTCTCCGGATCTCGTTGGAGAACGAACGATCCGAGCGAATTTCTTGCGCTGCTTGCTGGAAAGTCTCACGCCGTCTTTGCCGTTCGGCGAGGCGTCGAGCTCGGTCTATAACCAAGTCGTGCGTTGGTCTAGTCATCCATTACCGTCGTTCGCTGCGAGAAAGCAGGAATCGTGGTCGCCAAAACTGTGTTATTCTCTAGCCGGACAAGGCCTAACACAAGGTGTCACGGAGACACTTCACCAAAGGGTGATTACGGCTATGGATTAAGATTCAACGATTACACCGACTTACATAGGTTACACGATTAGAATGCTTTGGTTAATTACACGCGTAAGATATAACAGTAATTACAGAACGGAAATCAAGACAGAAGTATAAACATCATAAGCTCTATTAATTATCCGCTGTCATTACAATGGGGTCCGGGCCTTTAAATAGGTTTCCGGCCCGTAGTACAAAACGGTGCCTCTCGCACCTATTCGGGATCCGTCCGGATCTGGAACGGCATACCGTTTCTAGTCCGTCCGTCCACACTATGCTCATTTACAACCATATCTAATTAATTCCTTCACTCCGTATTTTGGACTCCTTGCCGGCCGGTAACAAGATGTATGGGGCCGGTTCAAACGCCGACGATTGGCGGATGCCGATACTACGCTACACTTGGATCTTCCCGATGAAGAAAAAGTGTGAAGTGCTCTTCCACTTCCAAAAGCTCAAGAGCCAAGTTGAAAAAGAAAGCGGTCAGCACATTTGCTGCCTAATGTCAGAGATAGTCTAGAGACAGGGAGAATTAGTACGAAATATAGAGTGGAAGAATGAGGATTAGTACTAAGAAGGGGAAAAGTGTGTGGAGACTCACGAGAGAAGGAGAGAGAGAGAGAGAGAGAGAGGAGAGAATGATGATAACAAGTGGTATATTACATAAAGAGAAGATACAAGAGTGGTTAGGAGGCTTAAGACTGGCGTTGAACCGAATTGGTTCTGAATAATGCCATGTGCCTCTATTTATAGTACTCTCAGGAGTACTCCTGAAGTTTCTGGAATGGTCTAGAGTAATCTAGAATATACATGAATTTCCTATGGTGAAATAATAAATGAAAATAATATTTTTTGTATTATAATGCATGGTTTAATGGTAAGGGTTCAACAGACGTACCACAAGATCATGGGTTCAAATTTTTTTGGAGCCACAACATGTCATATCATGACACTATCCCCCCCCCCCTCCCCATTTAAACGATGAGTGTTACGAGTCGTCTTTGATTGAGGACCTGGTTTGTCCGGATATTGACAATGGAAATCTTCAAGAAGAGCTCGAGCATTCGCCAAATTCGTCACTAGTTCCCAAGTACGCTCGCTTGGACTATATCCTACCAATCGACCAAATAATAGAGCTTGTTGCGAACATTCTTGGAGTCGAGCATGACAACAACCTCGTACTTAGGTCCATCTTCAAATTTGATTGGGGGTGGAGGTGATGTAATACGATCTGGGATAGTGTTGTCCTAATAAGGTTCTCGGAGAGAACTATGAAATACTAGATGTATCCGTAGTTGCGGAGGTAGATCAAGGCGAAAAGTAATATTGTAAAGAATCAATGGTGATTCTTGTGTAGCGGAATAGATGTGTGTTATGTGCGTATATGTGTGAGAGAAGAAGAGTGGAGAGAAAAGAGAACTCAAGATGGGTAAATGATAGGAAAATAGAATGCTCAAGAAGAACGTGTATATTTCACAAGTAGAATGAGATTTACAAAATGTAGCATAACAAGGAGTCACAACCGACTTAGTATGAAGTATGAGGAGGGTGCTTTATAGAGTCACCCTCTCTCTTCATTAACTTTACAACAACCACTCTCTCTGTTGGGGAATGTGAAGACCCATAGTCATGGGGAATATGTAACTCATTAGTTATGTGTCATAGAATATGATTCTATGACACATAGTTAATGTGTAGAGAGTAGTGGTGTGACTCTTGACTTTTGAGTAATCATGGATTCTCAAAAGGTGTGTTCACAAGTTGTGCTATGTTGAGCTTGATTCTCAACACGCCCCCTCAAGCTCAACTCGGGTTGGTTCCTTTCGATTGATGTCTGCTTCGGTTGGTATCCGGTTCGGACAATCTCCGGTGTCCACTCGGTATCCGGTTCTCGCTTGTACTCCCCCTCAAGCTTGGCAAGTCAGGGATCGTCAATCCAAGATCTGACATGAATTGCCGAAGCTTGTCGGCTCCTAGGGCCTTCGTGAAGATGTCGGCCGTTTGAAGATTTGTATTGATGTGTTGAAGGTCGACATCTCTGGATTGAACACGCTCCCGAATGAAGTGATAGTGCACTTCAATATGCTTCGTGCATGCATGGAACACCAGGTTCCGAGCCAGATAAATACTGCTCATGTTGTCGCAGTAAAGGGTAGTCGGATCCTTGATGCGAACGCCCAGATCCTTCAAAATCCTCTTGAGCCATACGGCTTCACACGTAGCTATGGTTGCGCCCCTGTATTCCGCCTCCGTACTCGAAAGAGCGATGGTAGGCTGCTTCTTGCTACTCCATGAAATCGCTCCACTGCCGAGGGAGAAGACAAATCCGGAGGTCGATCGTTGATCGGCTTTGTAGCCAACCCAATCCACGTTTGTGTACCCTTCGAGTCATATTGGTGTGGCCGATGCGTAGAGAACGTCGTAATCCATTGTGCCGCTCACGTATCGTAATACTCGCTTAGCGCAATCCAAGTGAGTGTCGCGTGGTTTTTGTATGAATTGGCTGAGGAGTCTAACTGGATAGCTAAGGTTGGGTCAAGTGATCGTGAGGTAGATGAGGCTCCCGATCAGTTGACAATATTGAGTCGGATCGCACTCGTTCGTGCCGGAGTCGGCATCTAGTTTGACGTTTCTATCGAGAGGCGTAGCAATCGATTTGCACTCAGTCATCCCGAACTTGTATAACAAGTTGAGAATGTAGTGCCGTTGATAAAAGGACTACACGCTCCCGAAAATAACGCTCGGCCACAACCAAGTCTAGGATCAAACACAGAAAAAACGGGTAATGTATGCACGACACAGTAAAGAGAAGAGTACACAAGATGTTTACGTGGAAAACCCAAACACGGGAAAAACCACGGTATTCCACAAACTGCAAACTATCACTATGTTACAATATACAATAGATGAACACAGAGGCAACGACCTCTTGTTCACTGTCTTCGCCACAGGCGGCAGTTACAACAAAGACAACGTCCTCTTTGTCTCTCACTCTCTCTCTCTGTACACAGTTGCACTCAAATCTTGCACCAACAAGAATGACAACAACTACTCGCTAAGTTTGCCCTAAGTCATATTTATACTAATATGACTTTTCGGCTATTTACAAATATAGCCCTAATGGACTCTTAGAAACATATTTACGAATATGTCCCTTCATTCAATGAGAACTTCTCATCGGGCCTTCACCATCCGGCTCTTGCCGGGCACTCGTCATCCGGTTCTCACGGGGTCTTCCGTTGCCGGGTACTCCTATCCCATTCGGAGGGATCTGTTTCCTAACAAACTCCCCCTTCACTCCGGCATGGGATGTCTTACTAGTCCGATCCGCTTCCGACATGCATCCAGCTTGTCGGGTATCAGTACTTTGGTCAGCATATCTAACCCGTTCTCCGCTGTGTGGATCTTTGTCATTGTGAACTCTCGATCTTCTACTCGCTCCCGGATCCAGTGATACCTACGTTGGATGTGCTTCGTCCTGGAATGGTACGTTGCGTTCTTAGCAAGGTAGATGGCACTTTGACTGTCGCAATAGAGCCGGTATTCATCTTGCCGGATACCGAGCTCTCCGATGAAGTCCTTCATCCATAATATTTCCTTGCCGGCTTCAACAGCCGCCATGTACTCCGCCTCCGTGGTTGACAACGCAACCGTCTTCTGCAGCCTCGACTGCCACGAAACGGCTCCCCCTGCATATGTCATTACATACCCGGATGTAGACCGACTGGTATGCACATCAGCCGACATATCCGAATCGGAGACACATATTCGAAGTGCCCTTCAAGTATCGGAGTATCCATTTGACCGCGTTCCAGTGCTCCTTGCCGGGATTGCTAATAAACCGGCTCACCACTCTGACTGCGTATCCAATATCCGGTCGAGTACACACCATTGTGTACATTAAGCTCCCGACGGCAGAGGCATATGGAACCTTCATCATATCCGCCTTCTCTACTTTCGTCTTCGGTCTTTGCTTATTGGATAATCTGCAGTTTGCCGGGAGTGTCGATCCGACTAGTTTCGCTTCTAACATGTTGAACCGCTGAAGCACCTTTGTCACGTATTTCTCCTGTGACAACCATAATTGTTTCTTTGACCGGTCCCAGATGATGTGCATCCCCAATATCTGTCTTGCCGGGCCCAAGTCTTTCATTGCAAAGGTTCAATTGAGAGCCTTCTTCAACATCCGTTTTTTGGCTTGGTTCCGTCCAATGATCAACATGTTGTCCACATACAGAAGGAGTATTAGGAAGTCGCCACCTTCGAACTTCTTCACAAACACGTAGTGATCGGTCTACGTCTTGTGGTACCCTTGTGGAGTCGAACTTCCGGTACCATTGTCGGGGAGCCTGCTTCAGTCCGTACAGGCTCTTCTTCAACCGGCAAACCAGATGCTCCTTCCCTTTCTCCACGAATCCTTCCGGTTGCTGCATGTAGATCTCCTCTTCGAGGTCACCATGAAGGAATGTCTTCTTCACGTCCAGCTGCTCTACCTCGAGATCCATGCTTGCTGCTATACTCAGCATTGTCCGGATGGAAGTCATCTTTACTACCGGGGCAAATATCTCGTCGAAGTCCACGCCCTTCTTCTACTGGAACCCCTTGACCATGATCCTGGATTTGTATCTCGGGGGGTAGCCGGCATCTCCCGGTTTCAACTTGTACACCCACTTATTTCGGAGTGCCCTCTTTCCTTTCGGCAACTCCACCAACTCATACATGTGGTTCTCGTGCAAGGAATCCATCTCCTCCTGCATGGCACTCAACCACTTGCAGTTGTTGGTGTCATCCTTCACTTCTTCGAAGCTTTCTGGCTCTCCCTCATCGGTCAGCATCACATGCTCTGCATCCGGAAATCTTCGAAAGGGGCCTTCTCTCTCTCAGAGGATATCTCCGTCTTTGGCCTTCGGCAACCGGCTCCTCTATTTGTTCTTCATCCGAATCCGATTCAGGGTCTTGGCCAGTTCCGGTTTCACCTACTCCTTCTTCTTCGGCTTGTCTTGTCTCCTTACCGTCACCGGCCAATTCATCGAGTGCTAATCGGTCTCTTGCCGGTTGGGTCTGCTCATCGTAGAATCGATCCTTACCGATCGACTCGGAGTTCATTATTTTCTTCTCCGACTCCATGAAGATAATATCTCGACTCCGGAATACCTTCTTGTCAGCCAGGTCCCACACTCGGTAGCCGAACTCATCATCGCCGTAACCGAGGAATATGCATGGTCGGGTCTTCGGATCTAACTTTCCTCTCCGGTCCTTAGCTACATGCACATACACAAGACACCCAAATACCTTCAGATGCCGGTAGGACACTTCCTTACCGGTCCAGACTCTCTGTGGCGTGTCTCCGTCCAAGGGTACTGAGGGTGATTTGTTTATCACATATGTCGCCGTTAACAGTGCCTCAGCCCAAAACTTCTTGGGTAATTTTGCATGCGTCAGCATACTCCGGACTCTCTCCATTATAGTCTGATTCATCCTCTCGGCCAGCCCATTTAGTTCCGGCGTCTTCGGCATGGTAGATTCGAGCCGGATTCCCTTCGAGCGGCAGTACTCCTCGAACTGCCCCCGGTATTCTCCTCCGTTATCTGCTCGAACCGCCTTCAGCTTCCGGTCGCTTTCTCTTTCCACTCTCGCGTGGAGCTCTTTGAAGATGGTCAACACCTGATCCTTCGTCTTCAACGGTGTGGCCCACAGTTTCTGATTGTGGTCATCTATGAACGTCACGAAGTACTGCGATCCGGTATGTGACTTCGTATCCACTTGACACACATCAGTATGCACCAACTCCAGTGGTGCATTACGTCTCATCAATGGCCTCGATCGGAAGGAGGTCCGATTTTGTTTACCGGCCAGACAATTAGTGCACTTCTCCAAGTGCACATTCTTCACTGGAATGAGGTTGTCATCTGCAACCCTCTTCATCCCCTTCTCGCTCATGTGACACGGCCTCTTGTCCCACAGCTCACTAGCAGTGTCGGAAGCCACATTCACTTCCTCCGGGCATAACCGGGCATTCATCAAGTACAACGTGTTGACCTTCCGGGCCCGAGCCACAATCAAGCTCCCTTTGCTGAACTTCATGAGTCCGTTCCGGATACTACCTGTGTAGCCTTCATTATCTAGCCGACCGGCTGATATCAAGTTCAGTCGAACCTCCGGAACATGTCGGACATCCTTTAGCAGTCCCTTGCATCCGGTTGGCGTTGTCAACCACACGTACCTTCATTCCCCATCCGGACACAACCGTGATCATCGGTTGTGTAGGATGAGAAGCATTTCCGGTCCGGGGTAGGGTGGAACGACGCTACGGAATCGACAACCCACGTTGTCTCGTCGCCGGTAAGGTTCAACTCACTCTCCTCAGTGATGAGCATCAACTCTTCTTCACTTGCCGCGATTGCAGTCGTTCCCTTCCGGTCCGGCCCCCTCCGGTCTTTACCGTTCCGGTCCGGTGTCCGCTTCGAATCGGTACCGTCGGTTTCCTTGTCTTTTCGGAAGTGCCGACAATTCTTCTAGAAGTGTCCCGGCTTGCCGCAATAGAAGCATGTAGGCCTCCCCCTTGACTTTGACCATGTCCCCGACTTCTCCCGGATCTGGGGACTACGGTTCCTTTGTCTTTCGCGTTCCTATTCGGTAAGGAGCGCTTTGGAGTCGGAGCTCGTATCCTTATCTTTCCAACGCGCCTCCTCATCTAGCAAGCTCGACTTCACTCTTGCTAAGGATAATCGTTTCCCTTCCGGCCCGGCGTTGCCCAAAGTGACAACCAACGTCTCCCAGCTATCTGGGAGGGAACCGAGCAGGAGTAGTGCTAGTACCTCATCGGCGAGAGGTACTTCCAATGATGTTGCCTGGTGTATCAAACCCTGGAAGGCATTCATGTGCTCTGCCATGCTGGAGCCATCTTGGTACCGGAGTCTTACTAGCTTCCGAAATACTGAAACCTGATTAACAGCATTTTTGTTCTGAAACATAATGATGATCTTCTCCCAGAGCTCATGAGCCTTGCTCTCTTCATTGAAGTTGTTGTATAGACTCAAGTCGATGAAGCACCGTATGTACGCCGTTGTCTTCATGTGCATCACCTCCCATATCGTGGCATCGATTTTGTCTAGTCTCTTGTCCCCGAACTGAATCGGCAACCAAAGATCTTTAACCACAAGCATGTCCCTCATCTTCGACTTCCACACTGAATAGTTGGAGCCGGTGAGCTTGAACATGCCTCCCAACGAATCGTCCATTTTTCTGTGTCGGTTCGCTCTGATACCAGATTGAAAGGACTACACGCTCCCGAAAACAACGCTCGGCCACAACCAAGTCTAGGATCAAACACAGAAAAAACGGGTAATGTACGCACGAAACAGTAAAGAGAAGAGTACACAAGATGTTTACGTGGAAAACCCAAACACGGGAAAAACCACGGCAGTCCACAGACTGCAAACTATCACTATGTTACAATATACAATAGATGAACACAGAGGCAACGACCTCTTGTTCACTGTCTTCGCCACAGGCGGCGGTTACAATAGAGACAACGTCCTCTTCGTCTCTCTCTCTCTCTCTCTCTCTCTGTACACGATTGCACTCAAATCTTGCACCAACAAAAATGACAACAACTACTCGCTAAGTTTTCCCTAAGTCATATTTATACTAATATGACTTTTCAGCTATTTACAAATATAGCCCTAATGGACTCTCAGAAACATATTTACGAATATGTCCCTTCATGCGATGAGCACTTCTCACCGGGCCTTCACCATCCGGCTCTTGTCGGGCACTCGTCATCCGGTTCTCACCGGGTCTTCATCATCTAGCTCTTGTCGGGCACTCGTCATCCGGTTCTCACCGGGTCTTCACCATCCGGCTCTTGTCGGGCACTCGTCATCCGGTTCTCACCAGGTCTTCCGTTGCCGAGTACTCCTATCCCATCCGGAGGGATCTGTTTCCTAACAGTTGAGAGATCATAATGCCGGCCGGAATCCGAATTACTTCGATGCCAAGGAAGTAATGGAGCTACTTCATGTCCGTCATCTCGAATTTTCCGGAAAGGAGGGACTTGACCTTGTTGATGTCGACTATACTTTCACCTCCAATGACCAGATTATCCACGTATAGGATGATGAAAATTAAGCTTCTAGAGTCGTGTTGTACATAGAGAGAGTTGTCGGATTTTGACATTCGAAAGCCGATTTGATGAAGATAGTGCGTAATCTTCGAATGCCAAGCACGCGGTGCTTGTTTAAGGCCATAGAGTGGCTTCTTGAGTTGGCATATGGCTTTTGGATGAATGCGTGATTCGAAGCTGGGTCGTTGTACCATGTACACCTCCTCGTCTAATTCGCCTTGGAGAAAGGCGTTCTTGATGTCCATTTTGTGGAGGTGCCACCCTTTTCCCGCTGCAAGTGCGATCACGGTCCGCACCGTCGTCATCTTTGCCACCGGGGCAAAGGTCTCTTCATAGTCAATGTCGTGCGTCTGAGCGTATCCTTTCGCTACGAGTCAAGCTTTGTAGCGGTTTACGGAGCCATCGGCGTTATACTTCACCTTGTAGATCCATCTACAACCGATTGCCTTCTTGTGCGGTGAGTGGGGAAAGAGATCCCATGTCTCGTTCTTGCGTAATGCATGCATCTCCTCGTTCATTGCTTCGATCCATCGCGAGTCCTTCGTGGCTTCGGAAAAGGTTTCCAGCTCCCGTACTATTGCTACCTTCATCATAAAGGCGTAATGGTACGCCATATAATCGTTGTAGCCGAATCAGCTTACGGGGTTCTTTTCACGAGTGGATCGGCGAAGCTTCTCGTTTGCGGATACTACGGCATTCTCCACTCCATTTGTCCGGATTTCAAGGCCTTCGAACTCACTATCGAGGGAGTGAGTTGATTCGTTGCCATCGAAGTGATCATCTTCATACTCCGGCATTTTCTCCTTCCCTTTGTCCATCTTCGGACTTGGCCAAGATGTACTTAGATCGCTCGGGGGCTCTTGTGGCCCACTAAGCCTTGTCGTAATTGGGCTTTCTTCGATCTTCGACTTCTATCTCTACTTCGGCAGAATCCTGGTCGAGCGGAATCGAAGTCGAAGTTGTCTCTGGTGCGTACCAAGATCCGGACTCGGCGAAAATGACGTCTCGACTTACGCGAGATTTTCAAGTTGAGGGGTTGTAGCACTTGTACCCCTTTTGCTCTAGTGAGTATCCTAAGAGGATACATTTCTCCAACTTCGGGTCGAGCTTTTGATGCTTCTCGTCGGGGATGTGCACGTACGCAATGGAGCCGAATATCCGAACATGCGATAGGTCCGGCTTCTTTCCGAAGAACTTCTCGTGCGGAGTAAGTTCGTGCACACCCGCCGATGTCGTACACCAATTCATGAGATAGACGGCCATGTTAGCTGCTTCCGCCCAATACGATTTCGGCATGTGCTTTTGTTGAGATACAACCTCAACGTTGGCCGGATCGGTTGTACAAGCAGAGAACCGGATCGGTTGGGATCGATTGGTCAGGCCCGACCGGTGCAAAAACTAGATACGTAAACCGGTGCGCAGACCGGCACGCAACGAGAAGCCGTAGTGGTACGAAAACCGTGACGCCGTTGGGAAGATATTCCGCGTAGGGATATATTTTGGGAGTTAGTGTAGAGCTCACTTGTGAGCATTGAAGTACGTGTCAGTACTTCTGTCTGTCCGTATGGACTTGTATAAAAGTGCTCACTGAGCACATTCTATGTACAGATTGAGTATTATTTTGAATTGAGTTTTTCTGTGTGTTCTCTCTCTCTCTCTCTCTCTCTCTCGCGTATTGTGCATATACAAGCTCTCCATTAAACCTGCATATTCTCGGTGTTCGGTTTTCTTCTTGCTTCCGCAAGCTATTCTTTCTACATGGTATCAGAGCGTGAGGGTTGAGAACCTATACAGTCGACATAGCTTGAAAAGAAAAAACCAACCAAGAAGAACATGTAAAACCAATGGATAGAGGCATGGCTAGCTCGCTTCTGACGGAGAAGCTCAACAGAAACAACTATGCATCTTAGTCCTACAAGATACACCAGTACCTGCTCGGGCATGGTTACTGGAGCTATTTCAACGGAGCAAATGACACAGCACCTGAATCGACACATAGAGATTTCCCGGTGTGGGAACAGTCGGCAAGCAGAATATTGTACTGCTTCAAGGTGTGAGCGGCAAAATAAGCTTTGAGTAGTCCTGTATAAACTTGCGATAGAAGTTTGTGAATCCTAAAAAGCATTGCACATCTCGCCATGAACATGGAGTCTGCCACTCCAACACAGTTTGGACTTTAGCTAGATCCATAGAGATGCATTCCGATGAGAGGACATAGCGTAGAAATTCCACCTGATTACAGTCAAAGCTACACTTTTCCAACTTTACATAAAGACCATGTTCTCGTAGTCGTCTTAGTACTAATAGTACATGGGAATCATGCTCCTCTTGTGTCTTTGAATAAACTAGCCGATCATCCAAGTAGATGATCAAACAGATGTCCAAAATATCTCGGAATATATCATTTGCCATGTGTTGGAAAACCGTTGGCGCATTGGTGAGGCTGAATGGCATAACCATATACTTGAAGTGCCCATATTGGGTGCAGAAAGTTGTCTTCCATTCGTCTCCCGGTCAAATCTGTACGAGGTTATATGCTCCTCGTAAGTCAATTTTTGTAAAAAACTTTGAGCCATTAATTCTTTCTAAAAGACTCGAGATCAAGGGAAGTGCATACCTATTCCTGATGGTGACCTTATTCAAGCCACGGTAATCCACGACTAGACGAAGTGATCCATCTTTTTTCTTGATAAAGAAAATAGGTGCGTCGGCTGGGATTTCGAATGTCGAATGAACCCGTTTGTCAAATTTTCCTCTATGTAGGCTCAAAGAACTTCAAGCTCGGTTGGTGACAAGTTATAGATCGGTTCCCACTGTGGCTCTTTTCTGGGTTGTAAGTCAATGGAACAATCATACAGTCAATGATGAGGAAGAGTACTAGCTTTTACCTCATTAAAAACGTCGGCATAATGATGATACTTCTTTGGAAGGTGAATTGTTGACTGAAAAGAATGGCGTGCGGAAGCAATATAGGAAACTGAACAACAGGAAACGCAGGTTTAATGGAAAGCTTAGGTTTGCATAGTACGCACGGGAGAGACAGAGAGAGAGTAAAATGCAAGAACTTAATTCAAAAATAATACTTGACCCGTACATCGTGTGTGTTCAATGAACACTTTTATACAAGTCCTTTTCGGACTAATAGAAGTACTGACAGTACTTCAATGTTCATTGAGGAGCCCCTACACTAACTCCCAAATATATTCCTTGCGGAATATCTTTCCGATGGCCTCCCGGTTTACGCACTGATCTGGCCTAACCAATCAGTCCCAACCAATCCGGTCTTCGGCTTGCTCAGTCGATCCGGCCGACGTTGAGCTTGTCTCTCAACACTCCCCCTCAAGCTCAACTTGAGGCTCTTCCGGATCTTCCGGATCACCGCTCTGGTTCCTCCTGGCTCCACGCCTCGCTCGCGCTCCTCGGCATGTTCGACTCCGCGCACTTCGACTTCCGGTCGGCTTGTCTGCTCCCACGTCCCTTCACAGCTCCCTTGTTGTCGCAGTGTTGGCGCTTCTCCTGTTGCCTTCTTTTCCGCTTGGCCCTCGGTTGATTCAGTGTATCTGAACCGACTCGGCTACCTCCGATCGGTTTTCACTCTTGTCCGAGTTGGCTGTCTCCAACTCGTCTTCGGTCTTCTCCCCCTTGACAGCGTCATCTCCCCCATGCTTGGTTGGCTTCGGCTCTTTCTTTCGGTTGCTCCCCTTATGTTCTCTTTCGGACTCTTCCGCGGATCCGCCCTCGGCTTCTTCAGCCGATCCGAAATCGAATTCGTCATCCGACTCGGTGTCGCGGTCTTCGTCTTCCAGAACTTTTCTCCCTCTTCCGTGGTCATTCGGGACATCTCTCCCCCTCAAGTTCGGCACGTCGAGGTGACGCAACCCTAGCACACCCGAGAATTGCCACAACTTGTCCAGTCCAAGAGGCTTGGTGAAGATGTTGGCGGTCTGCCGATCTGTCGAAACATACTGAAGTTCGACTTCACCGGAGAGAACACGCTCACAGACGAAATGGTAGTGCACCTCAATGTGCTTAGTCCGGGCATGGAAAACGGGGTTCTTCGCGAGCTGGATGTTGCTAAGGTTGTCGCAGTAGATAGTCGTTGGATCGAACACCTCCACCTGCAGATCCTTAAGTAGCCGCTTCAACCATATGGCTTCGCATGTCGCGACAGCCACTCCTCTATACTCGGCTTCGGTGCTCAACAACGCAACTATCGGCTGCTTCTTGCTACTCCATGCGATCGCGGCACTCCCGAGAGATAACACAAAACCGGACGTGGATCGGCGATCGGCAACGTTGTCGGCCTAGTTGGCATCGGTGTAGCCGACCAACTGTGGGGTTGTATCGGACCGATATAGTAGCCCCCGGTCCTTTCTGCCACTGACGTACCGGAGTACGCATCGCGCCATGAACTGACTAATCACCCCGACCGGGTAGGTGAGATCTGGTCGAGTGATGGTCAAGCATATAAGGTTGCCGACTATCTATCGGAACCTCGTCGGGTCGCATACCTTTCCAGACTCGGGGCAAAGCTTGACGGTTCTATCCAGAGGAGTCGAGACGGACCCTTTGAGGTCCGGAAACAGTTGAAGACTTTGCTCTTCCTCTCAATGAGGTAGATCCACGTGTGCCGCGTGTAGTCGTCGATGAAGGAGACAAAATATCGGCTCCCACCAAGACTAACGTTTTGTGCCGGCCCCCACACATTGGAGTGTATCAAGTCGAGCTTGTTCCGGCTCCAGTTACGCTCATTGGGGAAGGGAAGTCAGTGTTGCTTCCCAAGCTGGCAAGCTTCACAAATTTGTGCCTTCCGGCCACTAAATTTAGGCAATCCAAACACCACCTGTTTCGATTGCAGGTCTTGAAGCTGTTGGTAGTTGACGTGGCCTATCCGTTTGTGCCATAAGTCGATGTTCGACTCGACTTTTTGTCCCTTCGCAAACATTGTTGTGCCACCGTCAGTAGAGTCGAGGATGAACATCCTCCCATCTCGGCGCCCTTGCGCAATAACACGGCCTTCTTCCTCAATGAAGCACCCGAGGTGTGTAAACCGAACTTGCATCCCCTGGTCGACGATCTGCCCGACCAACACTAGATTCTTCGTGATTGTCGGGATGTGTAACACGTTCATAAGTTTCCCTTTTTGCCCGACATGCCTCAAGGGAACTTCACCGACATTCGCGATCAGATGCGGAGTGTCGTCTCCGGTTGCGACTACTCCTGGTTGCGTCGGTTTCTCAAGGTATGAGAACCACTCCTCGTGGCACGTCATGTGGTTTGACGTGCCGGAGTCGACGTACCACACCTCCTCCGACTTCGGGGTGATCTTCTTCATTGAGTTTGCCTTGTGTCTCGTCACGAAGACTGACCCTTTTCCAGCTTCTCTGGATCCTTTGGCGTAGTGCAATCGTTGCCGATTTCCATTGTCGGTCTGTCCGGAACCTGTCCTGGACCCGGTTCTCTCCGAATCGGCGCGCTTTTTCCAGCACTCGCTCTGCCTGTGGCCTTTCTTGCCACAATACCAGCATTCCGTAGTGGATTTCCCTTGCCAGTTCTCGTCGCCTCGACTCCCCCTGTTTCTAGAGGATCCAGAATTGTTGTCAGCATCACTTCGGTGCCTTCTTCCTTGATCCCGTCGGCTGCCTCCATTGCATACCGACTCGCCTCGTCCGCCACGACCACGACGCCTATCTCCCTCCGTGTACAACATCTTGTTGTCGGCATGCGTGCTTGTCGACGCACCCGTGTGGTTCCCCTCTATAAGGAGCATCGACTCTAAGTCGAAAAACGACGGCGTATTCTCTCGTGTACACACAACAGTTCGGAACACTCCGAACTTTGACGCCAAACCCCCGAGACAGACCTGGACCATCTCGCTTTCCTCGATGTTCACATCGATGGAAGCTAAGGAGTCGCATATGTCCTTGATCTTCGAGGTATAGTCAGCCACCGACAAATCGTGTTGTCGTAGGTTTCTCAACTCTTGTCGGAGTTGAAGCTTCCTGGCTGTGGTGCTCGTGGCGAAGATCTTCTTCAGATTTTCCCACGCACCCTTCGGCGTTTTTGCATCCCGAACGTAGCTTAATAGATGTTCGCCCACACAAGACGCGAAACAGTATAGCACTCTGCTCACTGATTGTTCCCACACCGGGAAGTGTTTGTGTGTCGAATCGGGTGTTGTGTCATTTGTTCCATCGACATAGCTCCAATAACCGTGCCCAAGCAGGTACTGGTGCATCTTGCAGGACCAGGATGCGTAGTTGGTTCTGTCAAGCTTCTTCATCAGAAGCAAGCTAGACATTCCTCTGTCCATCGGTTTTCTTGTTGTTCTTCGTTGGTTTTTCCTTCAAGCAGTCGACTTTGCTTGAAAGAGTGACGTGCGGAAGCAATATAGGAAACCGAACAACAGAAAGCGCAGGTTTAATGGAAAGCTTAGGTTTGCATAGTACGCACGGGAGAGACAGACAGAGAGTAAAACACAAGAACTTAATTCAAAAATAATACTCGATCTGTACATCGTGTGTGTTCAATGAACACTTTTATACAAGTCCTTTTCGAACTGACAGAAGTACTAACAGTACTTCAATGCTCATTGAGGAGCCCCTACACTAACTCCCAAATATCTTCTTGGCGGAATATCTTTCCGATGGCCTCCCGGTTTCCACACCGATCTGTCCTTCCTATGCACCGGTTTGCGTACCAGTTTCCAAACGATCCGGCCTAACTAATCGGTCCCAACCGATCCGGCCAATGTTGAGCTTGTCTCTCAACATTGACTCCTCCTTAGCGATGTTGGAAGGTTTCACTGATACTGCAAATACAAAAATTGATTCCTTGCGTCCTTCCTCACGCAATTGATGTAGCGAAATCGTTGAAATCTTATGAGTAGATCGTCAAGGTTGTGAATACCCAATATCTCTTGTTCTCCAATCTACGTCCAGATTGTGTAATTCGAACCATGGTAACCCCAAAACAATTGGATGCTCTAGACTACTAATTATATTAAATGATACTAAACATGCCAAATTATTTAGGACAATGTTAATCGGCTCTAATTCTTCTACGATATTTCTAGAAGCAATAGGGCGACCATCAATGACTACTACAAAAGTTGGGCAAGGGAGTTTTTTTAGGGATATCTGATGATCTTGGGCAAAATTCTTATCCATGAAGTAAGAATTGGCTCCAAAATCTAGGAGTGCTAAGACATGTACTGGAGTATTACTTTTAGTACTAATTGTTACTTGAGCTAGGAAGACATTGCTAACTTGCTTAGAGGGAATGGAACCACTAATGGGTTGCATAGATCTAGGACTGTCCAACCAAACGGATCCTATTTTGGCTAGACCTAGTTGTTTAACTCATCTTCTAATTGACTAAGGACTTCAAATTTGTTTGATAGGCTTGGGCTATTACGACTATCTGACACTCCTAATGAAATAGACTCGGGTTTAGTACTATTAGTACTAGCGGCCATTTGATTTACCTGTCTTCTTGGCCTATGAGGACAATTCACTGCAATATGCCCCAGTCCACCACAATAAAGACATAGTCGATTTGCTCGGCGTCGCTACTTTTCCTCTTCCGATAATGGTCTGCGATGACGTGTGGTGTCGATTTCCATCGAAGTTGGAGTATTTGCTGGAGACGCATTATATGACTCTCTTGGAAAAGGTTTTGCTACAACTGAGGCGTAGGTGGGTCCTGATCTTGTCCTTGGCATCTTGAATTGACATTCCAAACGTCGTTCGAAAAGGTGGTTATCGCATCGTACCACTCAATTGATTACTTCTATGAGCGACTTTGGTTATTCGGGGAAAGTCAAGAGTAAATCCTTGACATCATTACGTAGGCCATAGAGAAATTGATCCATCAATGCTTGGTCATCCCAGGGAATATTGGTGGCGAGAAGACGGAAATCCGTGGCATAAGCTGAGGTCAGCCGATCACCTTGACGCAATCTTCGGATTTTGTTGATTGCCATCCTAACGCTATCAGTATCTCCAAAACATGTTTTAAACTCGCTAATAAACCCTTCAAAATTATTTAACGGAGATCCTTTTTCTAACAAAGGGGCAAACCATGCCAAAGTTGTGCCACTAAGTAGTGTGCCTACTAGACCCACTTGTGATGCATCGATGGGATATCGAGAAGGATGGATTTGAATCACCAAACCCTTCAAAATTATTTAACAACGGAGATACTTTTTCTAACAAAGGGGCAAACCATGCCAAAGTTGTGCCACTAAGTAATGTGCCTACTAGACCCACTTGTGATGCATCGATGGGATATCGAGAAGGATGGATTTGAATCACCAAATGTACATGATTAAGAACCCACTTGTGATGCATCGATGGGATATCAAGAAGGATGGATTTGAATCACCAAACCCTTCAAAATTATTTAACAACGGAGATCCTTTTTCTAACAAAGGGGCAAACCATGCCAAAGTTGTGCCACTAAGTAGTGTGCCTACTAGACCCACTTGTGATGCATCGATGGGATATCGAGAAGGATGGATTTGAATCACCAAATGTACATGATTAAGAAATCCTCTAGATTGTGATCTCATTCTACCAAACTTCATAGGAAGACCGATCTTGGGTTCTTTGGGAGTCCCTTGAGTGCTTGATCCTTGTTATTGTAGTGATACAATAGTTGCTTCAAGTTGTTGCACACGTAACGTCAGCTCCCCGTGTTGTTGTTTTTCTAGAGCTATTTGCTGAAGATCCCCCAAATAGACGTTGATTTTCTTGTTCTAGTGCTACAAACTTCTCTGTTAAGCACTGGAGCTCAGAGAAAACAGATTGGTATTCTTGAGCGCTAACAGTTGCTATTCAGTAGGAAGGATAAGAGGATTAGTATGAAGGGAAGGAGGGATAAGAGGATGAGTAATTCGGTTCAAACTGTCAGAGATAGTATTGGAGAGCGAGAATTAGTACTAGTGAATGTCTACATCCATATTATAAGTATTTTAGGATGCAAATGTTCAAATGTCTAATATGTATTTTAGGATGTAGAACTATAATGTACATCACAAAATTGTGTAAACATAGATGCTTTTTACAATATTACAAATATTTTTTAGAAAGGTTGTTGAGAGTCGAACTCAACTTCCCTTAGAGATAAGTTTCACACTAGCTCATGGACATACTAGGCTAGTCTTGTAATAGTAGAAAAGGCCCTTGCCCTAGTTTAGTTGGTATTTAAACCAACCCCTTGTAACTTAGTTACTGTTGGAAGTATTTTGGTTAATGTTATATACAATCTTTTATCTCTATCTTAAGCGCTCTCTCTCTCTCTCTCTCTCTCTCTCTCTCTCTCTCTCTCTCTCTCTCTCTCTCTCTCTCTCTCTCTCGACTAAGGCTTGCAAGAAGAAATTATATTGTTGCTTTGTGGACTTCCGCAAAGCCTTTGACACGGTCCCTAGAGAGTGGTTGTTTGATAGGCTTAAGAGCTTGAGGATACCAGATGACATGGTTTGGGCCATCTACGCACTATATGAACAAGTGTCCGGGTGTGTTCGATGCCCAGGTGGCCTATCCGATTGTTTCACTAGCACTATTGGTGTAAAACAAGGTTGCCCCCTATCTCCGACTCTTTTTGGGATCTACATTGATGAGATCACAGATTTTATTGCTCGTAAGGGAGGCCATGGAGTAGTTCTTGGGGATACGCAGGTTCGTATCTTGCTCTATGCGGATGACATAGTTTTGCTCTCTGAATCTGAACATGACCTACAAAGGCACCTAAATGCCTTAGATGACTTTTGCACACAACGAGGATTGGTAGTGAATCTAGGGAAAACTAAAGTCCTTATCTTCCACACGTCGGCCCAAGTTAGAGCTAAGTGTCACCTAACTATCTCCCATAGCCCAGTTGAGGTGGTTGGATCATATGTCTATCTCAGAGTCACTTTTAGTGCCCGCTCAAGTAAATTTTCCATGACACAAGCAGCGAAGGATGGACTTACAAGAGGACATGCATCCCTCTCACTCCTCGAGAGACAATGCCACCAAGCATACTTCCAAGAGCCACGAACTAAATGGTGGCTCTTTGACTCATTAGTGACTCCCTCTCTCATCTATGCATCAACGGTTTGGGCTCAAGGACTACCATCTTTCATGTGGACGCAATTAGAGAGACCATTGGTGATGATGTTATCACGCCAACTCCGAAGCAAATCGTCGGTCCCACATGACATTATTAGGGCTGAGTTCACTCTACCCCCTATGTTAGTAGAAGCCCTTTTTCAACTTGTAGTCTTTATCCACATGATACATAACCAACCACTTGATAGAATATCCCATCAAGCCTTTAAGGCTTCTCGAGCAATGTATGTGTTACCCGGACCCGGACAGTCAGTTTTACCGAACAAGTGGGAAAGCGTCGAAAACAGAGTCGGTTCGGATCGACTGTTCGGATCAATGACTCAGCAGTAAACGAAGAGAACTAAGTTAGTTAGATAATTTTGTAAATCTTGATAGTAAGTAGGAATAGTTCTTGATGAGAAAAGACCTTCGGTATACCTATAAAAGGGAACCGAAGGCATTGTAAGAAAGGTCGTTTTATTTAGTAATATAAGTTTAAGTTAGGAATATCTTGTACGGATTCTGTGTTTCTTCTATTGTCTATGATCTTAAGTGCAAGCTTCCTAATTTATAACTAAGTAACGATCACGGTAATTACCGATTAATATAGCATAATTCCGTTCGTAGAACACAATTCCTTGTTAGAACGTTGAGTAGCGACGTTCACTCTTCTGTATCGGTAGTAGTTAGTAATTAGCCGATTAACACAGAAGAATTTTGGCACGCCCGGTGGGACTCGAACCCACAATCCCTTGATTAGAAGTCAAATGCCTTGATTAGAAGTGTTACCCGGACCCGGACAGTCAGTTTTACCGAACAAGTGGGAAAGCGTTGAAAACAGAGTCGGTTCGGATCGACTGTTCGGATCAATGACTCAGCAGTAAACGAAGAGAACTAAGTTAGTTAGATAATTTTGTAAATCTTGATAGTAAGTAGGAATAGTTCTTGATGAGAAAAGACCTTCGGTATACCTATAAAAGGGAACCGAAGGCATTGTAAGAAAGGTCGTTTTATTTAGTAATATAAGTTTAAGTTAGGAATATCTTGTACGGATTCTGTGTTTCTTCTATTGTCTATGATCTTAAGTGCAAGCTTCCTAATTTATAACTAAGTAACGATCACGGTAATTACCGATTAATATAGCATAATTCCGTTCGTAGAACACAATTCCTTATTAGAACGTTGAGTAGCGACGTTCACTCTTCTGTATCGGTAGTAATTAGTAATTAGCCGATTAACACAGAAGAATTTTGGCACGCCCGGTTACATCTGCAATTAAGCAGAGAACAATTCGAATGGATGTCGTATGAAGAGGAGGCACCGATCAGTTGTAAGCGCCCTCGTACAAGGTCAGTTACGAAGGTAGTGCAGCAAGCGTTCATTGCGCAAGAACAGCCGAAATCAAGCACAAAGTGGTCGAAACTTCCTGACTTATCCGATCAATTACCTTCAGACGGAAGAGGTATCGTTTTACGACATTTGGGACGATATGCCTTATACTTATTCTAAGTTCCGGGAAGGAACAGATGCGGAAGCACATGTTAGGGATTTCTTAACGACATGGGAGGTTAACCATGGAGCTCAACGATTGTCGGCAGATGCCGAAGATAAGTCAAAAATCGCTGAGTTCGTCTTATCATTAGACGGATATTCCGCTAATTGGTTTGCGCAGAACGGTCTTCAAGGATTTCCATCCTTTGAAGTATTAACTAGTAAATTTTTACAATTATTTCATCAACAAATTCCGCAGAAGGATTTGATTGCGCAATTTTATGCGTTATATCAAGAAAAAAATGAAACAGTATCTCAGTTTGTGATACGATTTCAGAACTTACAGCTTCAGATTTCAAGGCCGATTCCGGATAAGGAATTAAAAGAAGTCTTTCTAGAAGCTGTAAAAGAACCATTAAGGACGACATTGAAAGTGTTCAATTTTCAAAATCAGACTATCGAACAAGTCATTGATAAAGCAATAGAAATGGGTCGACCACCGGTCAATGTTCAGAGTATGGACATGTCGGCATTGCACCGTACATTACCAACAATGGAGGAGTTACAATTTCGACAAGCAGTTCAATGCACCACTTGTTTAAATACGGGGCATTCGGCAATTGACTGTACGTTAAGAACACATTGTACAATATGTCATTCAAAATTACATTCCGTAGAACAATGTGAATATAATCTGCTTAATAAGACTACGGCGTCAGTACGACAAATTTTTGCTGACAATGGTTACAAAAATAACACTAATCTGTTCAATGGTTATCAAAATAATAATTTTTCACAAAATCAGCAAAATGTACAACAGAATCCGGTTCTACAGCCAAATCAGATCTTTTCACAACAAAATATGCAACCCACTCAAGTGACTCAAGCATTTCAACCAGGTTTTGCTCAATCCAACCCACCATTCGTATAGAATCCGAATCAATATTTTCAACAAAATAATCAAAGTTTCCAACAAGGTAACCCACCATTTCAAGGGTTTCAACAGAACTGTCCGAATGTGCAACCGAATTCTACATTTCAACCAAATCCGGCATTTCAACCGGGTAATATGACTTTTCAACATAATACTCAAACCGTTCCACAAAATAATCAAATGTTTCAACAGAGTAATTTTCCGCCAAATCAGGAGTTCGGGATACCACACAATATAGCACAACCAAATGATAATACTGAACAATTTAGGCAAAATCGGTATAAAAACAAGAGATTTTACAAACCAAAAGCTACACGTCAATACCAACAAAACCCGAATGGTAATGAAGAGCAGCAATTTAATAACGGGCAATTTGCACATGGAGAGACCAGTGCAACATTTGTGCCCACTTGTTACATTTGTCGACAACTAGGCCATTATGCTAATCAATGTCCGGTTAAAGGAAAGGGTCCAGCAGTTAATATGGTAATACCGGAAGTTCAGCAAGTAACGACACGCAGCAAAAGCAAACAATCAGAGTGGGAAATTCAGGAAGAAGTTCGGAAGGCGGCAAAAGAATGGGTGGATGAAGCAAATCAAAGTAATGTGAATCGAATGTTACAAGACAATAACATTGACCAAGACATCGTTGTACAACAGTCATTGGGGAATAAGGAACAGGAAGAAACTTGGAAACTGTTGGCTGATTGCCAAGTGTCATTGCCACTTACGGGCTTACTTAAGTTAGTACCAAGGTTTACAGAAAAAGTGGCAGCATTAATTGCATATAAAGGTTCCGAACAAATAGCAGTACACTACAATCAGCCAAGTAATAACCCTTCGATCATGGATGAACAGAATCCGTCGATTAAGGTAATACTTTACGGGCAAGAAATCGGAAATGTGATTATAGATGGAGGCTCGGGTGTTAATGTGATTAACAAAACTACATGTGAAAAACTGGGAATCACGGAATGGGAAGCATGTCCGTTTTGGTTACGAATGGCAGATACAAGTACGGTACGACCAATTGGTTTGCTTCAACAACTGGATGTAATAATCGGGGGACACAGTTTTCAGATTTCGGCAGTAATTTTGCAGTTAGAAACACAGGGAGCATACCCCTTGTTATTGGGGAGACCATGGTTAAAGACAGCTAATATTAAACAAAATTGGAAACAAAATGTGCTAACATTTAGGAAAGGAAAAAATAAGGTCAGGATTCCGACGCACAACAAAGTGACAACAAGAAAACAGAGTTTACCTGTACATGCAGAAGCAGTTAATATGATGGAAGGATTGGACGAGGAAGAAGAAAGTCAGTATTTTGATGATAATCAAAAAATCATCCCTCTATTTGAGGTAGATATTTTGCAAGCATTAACACCATATGTAGACTCACACGAAGAAGTGCCAATCGATGAGCAAACAATGAAAGAAATACGAATGCAACAAGAAGCTACAGATAAGGAAATGAAGGTATCTCAGAGAGTGCAAGCCTCAGCATTGGAGGAGATCGATTTGGCAGGAGTAGAGGATGCTGAAAGAAAAACAGTCTTGATTGCTAGAGATTTGACGGTAAATGACAAACGGACATTAACAACATTACTATTACAATATAAAGATGTTTTTGCATGGTCGTTTGACGATATGAAAGGTCTGGATCCCGCTTTTTGTCAACATCAAATCAATTTGCATAAAGATGCAAAGCCAGTACAACAACGCAGATACAGGTTGAATCCGAATTATGCTATCAAAGTAAAAGAAGAAATCGATAAACTCTTAAAAGTAGGATTTATTCGACCCATCAAAAAATCAACATGGCTGAGTCCGATAGTAGTAGTCCCGAAAAAGAATGGGAAAATTCGCGTATGTGTGGATTACAGAAAATTGAATGCAGCGACAATTACGGATGCGTTTCCGTTGCCATTCACAGATGGGATATTAGATGCAGTAGCGGGACATGAAATTTATAGTTTCTTGGATGGGTTCAGTGGGTACAACCAAGTACGGATGAATCCGGAAGATCAGGAAAAGACAGCTTTCGTCACAGAATGGGGTGTCTTTGTGGCAGTAGTCATGATGTTCGGTTTAAAAACAGCTCCAACTACATTTCAGCGGGTAATACAGGAAATATTCGGGGAATATATTCCAGCTTTCATGCAGGTGTTTTTAGATGATTTTGTAGTATATAGTCGGAAAGCTGATCATTTTGAGCATTTACGGCTATGTTTAGAAAAATGTCGAAAAGGGCGTCTTAGTTTAAATCCAGCCAAATGCGCATTCGGAGTAATGAGTGGTACATTACTTGGGCATATTGTCAGTCAAGAAGGGATTGCAGTGGACCCAGACAAAGTTAAAGCAATTATTGAGGCAACACCACCAACAAATGCTAAAGCTCTAAGTAGATTTTTGGGTCAAATTCGGTGGCACAGTAGAATGATGAGATATCTAGCAGACATTGCTATTCCGTTACACACAGCAGTACACAAAGTTCCTTTTATATGGACAAGTATAGAACAAGATGCATACGAATGTCTCAAGAAGATGCTGACGAAGGTTCCGGTAGTTCAACCACCGGACTGGAACAAACCATTTCATGTTTTCGTCGATGCGTCGGACATTGCCATAGGCAGTGCTTTAATGCAATTATCCGAACCAAACTGGTATAGGCCGGTATACTATGCCAGTAGGAAACTTTCGTCGGCCGAAAGAAACTATTCAACAACCGAAAGAGAAGCTTTGGGAATGATATATAGTGTGAACAAATTTCGACATTACCTTTTGGGTAAGAAATTTACATTTCATGTGGATCATTCGGCTTTACTGTATCTAGTTTCCAAACAAGAATTGACAGGCAAGTTAGCCCGATGGACGTTATTGCTTCAAGAGTTTGAATTCGACATTATACATCGACCAGGAGCACAGCACGCGATTGCTGACTATCTCAGTCGGCTTGAGTCTGGAGAAGAAGCGGTTGGGGTTAAAGATGATTTTCCAGATACTCAATTATTTCGGGTTGAGGCAGTAAAAGCACATGAAGTGAATGAGGAAAAAGAGGATGAATGGATTTCCGAAATGACGATATTTCTATCAACAGGAATTCCGGCCGAACACATGTCGACAGATGAAAGAAAAAGAATTGCAGTACGAAGTCGGAATTTTTGTTTATTTCAGAAATGGGGCTTAGATTTTGTTGGCCCATTCAAACCAGCAGCTGCAAGAACCGGTAATCGATATATCATAATTGCGACTGACTATTGCACAAAATGGGTTGAAGCAAAAGCTCTCAGGGACAATACAGCAGCATCCACAGCAAAATTCCTGTATGAGAATATATGGTGTCGATTCGGTTGCCCAATAGAATTGGTAAGCGATCAAGGCACTCATTTTATTAACAAGTTAATTAACGAATTAACCAATTACTATGCCGTAGTTCATAAGAAAAGTACGCCTTACTATCCCCAAGCTAATGGATTGGCAGAATCGACAAATAAAACAATTCAAACAATTTTAAAGAAGATAGTGAATGAAAATCGTACTGATTGGGATCAAAAGTTAAATAGTGCATTATGGGCATATCGTACTTCGTACAAAACATCCATTAAATCAACACCTTTCCGAATGGCATTCGGACTCGAAGCCGTTATGCCGATCGAATTTCAAATTCTGACACTTCGTATCCAAGCAACGAATAAGTTAAATGAAATAGAATCGGAGCAGATACGCAAAGAGGCTTTATTAGTATTAGAAGAAGAACGGATTCAATCAATGTCAGCACTAGAACACAAGCAGAGACAAATCAAGGCATTCGTAAATCGACATCGAAGGAAATCGGAAGAGCAATTCGAAATTGGGAAACCGGTATTGGTATTCCAGACGAGAATGGGACTTATGCCTGGGAAACTTCGGTATAGATGGACAGGTCCAGTATGGATAATTAATAGTAAAAATGGTACGTACCAACTGGGATCATTAACCGGAGAGGTTTTACCGAAATGGGTAAATGGATTTCGGCTTAAACCGTATTTGGGAGATATGCCGGTAAATCCGTTTATTCAAATGAAAGAGTAAAAAAAAAAAAAAAAAAAAAAAAAAAAAAAAAAAAAAAAAAAAAAAAAAAAAAGAATATAAAAATAATAATAAATAAATAAATAAATAAATAATAAATAATAAAAATAAAATTAAAATAAAAATAAAAATAAAAATAAAAAACTAACTAACTCACTCAATAGTTCTTGTCAAATGCAGAAATACAATCTTGCCATAACAGTATGAATCGACTATAAATAGAAAGCGGAATTGCATGATTATTAGTAAGGAGTACAACCACTACACGTAGAGTGAATACTAATTAATTCCTACATTAATAGCAATTACTATTCTTTAAGTCATCATGCATAAGTTAATATCTTTAAAGCATATTTCTGTATCGTCTGTGTCGCCAAAACAACAGAAACGAGTGCAGATATCGAAACAGTCTGAGCCTCCTTCGTGCCCTAGTTCGCCCAAACTCTGTTTTTCTGATTTTCATCGCTACAGAAACTGTGCAGATCTGCAACTGTCATCGACAAGTGATTCAGAACAAGGAAACACAGAAGTCATGCCGATTCCTGTATCTGAAGAACTGCGATTGTGGCTTCATGAGAGAAACTTACAAGGTTTCATCAAAGTAGCAGAAGCGGAACCTCATCCGCAGGCGGAAGAATTGGTACAACAAATAGACATCACCAAAATCACCACAAAGAAAATACGAAATGCATTACAGATGCCAAGAGGAGGCTTTGAGGCAGTTAAAAAACCTTCATCAGAAGCACTCCAATCGTATTTCGGGGAATACTCACCCTCGGCAAAAGCATATCAGACTTATGGAGGTCGGGATGAGTTTTTTCATGAAGTGGCTAGATTTTTATTAGAGGTGGGATTTGTCAGTCCTCGTTTTTATTGTATGCCGAAAAAAAGGGCTGGGTTTATCATAGCCGCATACGAAAAAGAGGATTTCAACTGGCCACTATTGTCGGGGGAAGCTCTGAGAGAGCAGCTACAAGGGGTAAAAACAGGAAAACCGATGAAGCAAATTTTTGGTCGTTGGTTATCAGTATTGTTTCCGATTCAAGAATCGGAAACTCCTGTTCAGTCAAGAAGACCACCGATAGTACAAGCACCACGAAGACACCGACAGGTAGTACATGAAGAATGGATAGAAGAAGAATCGGCACATGCCGATAATATACAAACAAATATGCCTCAGTCGGAACCACCAAGACCAGAGAATTCCGAAAACAGGCAACCAGCAGCAGAACAAGAAACAGTTGACAATTTGATAAACAAGCAACAGCCGACAGAAAATCGACAACAAGCAGAGAAGATGCGACAAAGAACAAGGATTAAACAAAAGGCTAATCGGCAATTCCGACCAGAAAACAGTGAGGGATCAGCACCGAAAAGGCAACGCACAAATGAAAATTCGAATACGCCTGTGATAACAGAAGTACTAAAACCAGGGAATGAGAGCGTTTCGACACAACCTCACCAAGGACAATCTTCAAAAGTAGCAATTCGGGAAGCACATGGGTACTTGGATATCCCACCAGCAGCACATGAATTAGCTGCCATTTTACAGTTCGGAACTTCATACGAACTGGTTGAATGGTTGGCTAAAAGACTGACAGAAGTATCAGAACAGCTGGCTCAAGAACATAATGACCGAATAATGATACAGAAAGCCTTACGAGGAGTGTTGGAACCTCAAGAAAAAGCAGAGATAGAAAAAATAGGCCGGAAAAGAAGTGCACAGAATAAAGGGGAAGCTATTGAAATGCCACCATTACATGGAGCACTGGTCGAAATTCATAAAGAATATGAAACGGTACGCAAAGAAGCCATTGATATGGCTGAAAGATACAAAAGTGTATCAGCATCGGCGGAGGTGCTGAAACATCAGTTTTGTAACATACAGGCAGAAAATAAAGAACTAAAGGAAAGTCTAAACAAATGGGAAACACAGGCACGGCTTATGGTGTCGGAGTCAGAATGGCAGCAGAAATTGGAGGACGCTGAGAAAGCACGTCAAGCAGAAACAACAAGGGCCAACAATGCTGTATTTCGAACTACAGAATTAGAAAAAAAAATAGAAACCATTCAGAATGGTCAATACAAACTTCTCGAAGAAAAAAATCAAGTAATAAACGAATTACAGAAAAATCTAGAAGAAGCTAAGACGGCCAATCATACATATACCGAACAAATTGAAGAATTCGAAAGGTATATAGTGTCACAGGAAAGTCAATTGACAGAAAAAGAGCGGAGTCTTGAAGAAGTCAACAGAAGAATGACGGAACAGCAGGAGGAATGGAGTAAAGAGAAATCGGCATTTGAACAACAATTGGACGAAATTCGGAAGATATCGGAACAAAGACGGCTGGATATATATGTAGTCGAATCCAAACTAATGCGAGCTGAAAGTGAGAACCGAACCACTATTACGGATTTACAGAAAGAGTTGCAGACCGCCCAATACGTCGCAAGCATCACTAGGGACAAAGTGCAGCACATCATAGGGAAACATCGAAACCTAGCAAAGAAAATGATCGATGAATCCCTTGCGCAAGGATGGAAGTTATGGACAGCACAAGCGGCGGAATTACAGTTATTGCGTGCCGACAAAAATAACCGTCAGGTCCAAGGTGCAGGTTTTTTTAAAATGGCACAAAAGGATATTGACAATATCCAAGAGGATATCATGAAAGATATGGACGAAATTGCGGCATTTTACAGAGAAGAAATTCAAAGTATTATGCAAGAATTCGACAAAAATGATATAGGCACTTCCGTCCAGTTGGATAAAATCGAAGCCGAAAGAACCAGCAAGACTCCTGGTATTCAAGCTTCCGGAAGAAGCGAACCAGAGCAGCCAACCGAATCACAACCTGCTCCGAAGGACGACTGTGACACAGATGAAGATGAAGAGGAAGATATAGGTGGAATACATCCAAGGCCAGATGAGCCTTCGATTTTTGATATTCTGAACGATTCGGATGAAGAGCTACAGGAATAGGCGTGGGTTCGCTGGACAAGGTCCTGGCCCACGGACGTGCCAAGTGTTACCCGGACCCGGACAGTCAATTTTACCGAACAAGTGGGAAAGCGTCGAAAACAGAGTCGGTTCGGATCGACTGTTCGGATCAATGACTCAGCAGTAAACGAAGAGAACTAAGTTAGTTAGATAATTTTGTAAATCTTGATAGTAAGTAGGAATAGTTCTTGATGAGAAAAGACCTTCGGTATACCTATAAAAGGGAACCGAAGGCATTGTAAGAAAGGTCGTTTTATTTAGTAATATAAGTTTAAGTTAGGAATATCTTGTACGGATTCTGTGTTTCTTCTATTGTCTATGATCTTAAGTGCAAGCTTCCTAATTTATAACTAAGTAACGATCACGGTAATTACCGATTAATATAGCATAATTCCGTTCGTAGAACACAATTCCTTGTTAGAACGTTGAGTAGCGACGTTCACTCTTCTGTATCGGTAGTAGTTAGTAATTAGCCGATTAACAGTATGAGTCCGGCTATACTAGCTCATGGTATGGCATGATGGTGAGTTGGCTTCTTGCCAACGGTCTATTGCAAATGTCCCACCTATGCCGAGATAAGGGCAAAATACCAAGACATACTTGGTTCCTCTCCTACCCTCCCTAAACTATTAGATACACTAGATATAAAGAAATTAGGCAAATACATCCTAGAATTGAAACAACACAGAGAGAATAAGTTACAAAATGTTGATAATAATGTTGTTAATGTTTACCAACATGTAACAAATGAAGTTTTTCAAGAATAGGGGGAGACAACGAATGTCGACACACCTGCACCACTCGGGCTTTTCCTTGATGAAGCAGAAAATCAAAGAAGAACCAAACACCCTCAGATGCCACGTTTCAAAGCAACTCGACAAGATGTAGAAGCAATAACGAAAATAAGGGAACGTGAGCTACACCGCCTAGAAGTCATGGCTGGGGCACTCTATACACCAAGACCATGGGTTACACCCAGACCAAAAACCTTTGACCTCCCACTTCTTTTTGAGAGGCTTGGGTGGAAATGAAATTAGGCTTAGTGCAAAGTTTTGTACACTACTAGAACTCTTTTAGCTTAAGCTATTTTTACTTTACTTTTATTTTAGTTTTGATGATTGGATAAATACCCTTTTTTGTTGTAAATCATTTGTCTCATGGGCCAATTTTGGCCTTAGAAGACGTTAATATGTCTTTCTTTCTTTCTTTCTTTCTCTCTCTCTCTATTTTGCCTTACGTGCATACACACACACACACACACACCCAATTATCTTCCGCTACATTACACCACCAGCTCCATTTCTTTACATGGTATCAGAGCGTGTGGTTGCTTAATTGAACCTATTCGACTGTGTTGTGGTACACACCAATGATCAATAGAACTGGCTCATCAACAGAGAAGAAATCGACACAATGAACACTCAGATGGGAAGCGCTCTTCCTACCGAGAAGCTTGACAGAACAAACTTCGCATCTTGGGAATACAAGATGCATCAATACCTTGTCGGACAAGGTTATTGGAGCTACATTGAAGGAGCTCACGAAACTCAACCCAACCCAACACACGCCGACTATCCCACTTGGGAGCAACCCGCAAGCCGTATGTTGTATTGTCTTGCATCATGCATTCATGATCATATGCTTGGCTATATTCGAGATTCGAAAACAGCGAAAGAAGCTTGGGGAAATCTCAAGAAGATTTTTGCGGCCAACGCACCTGCACGAAAGCTCCAACTTTGACAGGAGCTAAACAACATGCAATAGAGGGACGTGTCGATCACAGGCTATACCTTAAAGATCAAGGAGTTGTGTGATGCCCTTGGTTTGATTAATGTCGTAATCGATGATGAAGAGATGGTGCAAATATGCCTCGGCGGCTTAGCACCCCAATTTGGCTCGATTAGATCGGCCATCCTTGCAAGGGAGAACCCTCCTTCATTTTTCGATCTCCAATCAATATTGTTGGTTGAGGAAAATCACACTTGACAAAGGAGCAACGCACCAGAGGGTCATATGCTCTACTCCCAATTGGATGATAGAAGAAGTTTCGGCCGTGGAAATAGAGGTCGATTCGAACAAGGCCATAACGGTAGGCAGACTCAAGAGCATAACTCCCACCAATGGCAACTGGACAAGAACAGTCCCAGAGAGTTCGGTAGAAGGGGGAGTCATCACGCCGATCACAGGCTATACCTTAAAGATCAAGGAGTTGTGCAATGCCCTCGGTTCGATTAATGTCGTAATCGACGATGACGAGATGGTGCAAATATGCCTCAGCGGCTTAGCACCCCAATTTTACTCAATTAGATCAGCCATCCTTGCAAGGGAGAACCCTCCTTCATTTTTCGATCTCCAATCAATATTGTTGGTTGAGGAAAATCACACTTGACAAAGGAGCAACGCACCAGAGGGTCATATGCTCTACTCCCAATCGGATGATAGAAGAAGTTTCGGCCGTGGAAATAGAGGTCGATTCGAACAAGGTCATAACGGTAGGCAAACTCAAGAGCATAACTCCCACCAATGGCAACTGGACAAGAACGGTCCCAGAGAGTTCGGTAGAAGGGGGAGTCATCACGCCGAACAGAGCAACCATAACAACCCGATCGAATGTGGGTACTGTGGAAAACACAGCCACTATGAAGAGGAGTGCTGGAAAAAGGTACGAGACTCGACTTCAACTAGCTGACAATTCACGAACTACACATCAAATTTCGACTATGACAATTGTAGTGGAATGTTCACGAATTACGCATCAAATTCCGACTACGACAATCGTAGCAGAATGTTCATGATGAGGCACAAAGCGCACTCAATGGCGACTCAAGGAGAAACAAGCACCACACCCTCAAATAACATATGGTTTGTTGACTCGGGAGCATCCAACCACATGATGTCTCATGAAGATTGGTTTCGGGAATTACGAAAACCCAAATGACCCGAATATGTCGAGACAGGTGATGACACGACTCATCCAATACAACATATCGGGAACGTCCAATTCGGAAACGACGGAAAACAAACCTACCTCAAGAACGTACTGCATGTCCCTACTATCACAAAAATGGTTTCGGTCGGCCAGATTGTCAAACAAGGAATGCAAGTACAATTCAACAATGATGGGTGTTTTATCGAAAGAGGTGATCGAGTCGTAGCTCATGGCCGTCGTGAAGGCCATATGTTTGTCCTTGAATCGAACGAGGTAAAATCGACCATGTTTACAAAGGGCCTCAAAAGTCGAAATGGACTTAAATTTGTGGCACAAAAGAATAGGCCACATCGATCTCCAAAAACTCCAGAACATGCAATCGAAAGGAGTCGTAATCGAACTCCCGAACTTTACCGTGAAGGAGATTACGGGCGTATGCGAAGTGTGCCAGTTCGGAAAGCAACGCCGACATCCATTCCTGAAAGAGCGGAACGTGAGCAAAGGGATCTTGGATGTAGTACATTCAGATGTATGGGGACCAGTGTCGTGAAGAAAACTGTCCCTAGGAGGAAACAAAAGAAACCGTTCATGGAATTCACACGTGGACGGTTTCTTTTGTTTCCTCCTAGGGACAGTTTTCTTCACGTCCACGTGTGAATTCCAAGGGCCCTTCCATGTGTGGGCGTGTGAATTGATAGCTTGTACATAATTATGTGTAGGGCGGCCGATGTAAATATACTAGGTGTGACATATTTATTAGGAAATCGATGTGTATCTCTGTCCGAAGGGACAGAGAATAAAGTAATGTGACTATGATTGAAGGAGAACGGTCTCTCCGCAACGACCTATATAAGGAAGAAGAGAAGGAAGAACGGTCTCTACCCAGCAGAGGCTCTTCCTTCGCGTTTCTGTCTTTGGCGTGTGACATCTGTGTGTGTGTGTGGACTCATGTGTAGGGTCCGTTGCCGGTGTGCCGGTTGTAATCGTTACTGGTGTTATAATCGAATTGTTCTGTTTTCTCTCTCTCTCTTTCACTGTGTTTAGCAAAACGCTCTCTCTCTCTCACGATCCTTAGTTCAGGGCCCCCGCGGTCCCGTCTCATTTCACCCGTGAAAGCGTAGTAACACGACACCGGCCCAAACAAGCACACTCGACGGATGCCGATATTACATCACTTTCATCGACGACTTCTCCAGGAACACTTGGATCTACCCAATGAAACAAAAGAGTGAAGTGTTCGGATACTTCCAGAGATTCAAAGCCAAAGTCGAAAAAGCTACGAGTCGGCATGTACGCTGCCTTCAATCGGATGGAACCAAAGAATACTTTTCAAATGACTTTATGGCATATCTCCGAAAGGAAGGAATCCGATGAGAATTCTCATGTCGTCACACACCTCAGCAAAACGGCGTAGCTGAGCGTAAAAACCGGCACATAGTAGAAGTCGCACGGGCTATGATGAATGAGAAGAACCTACCGAAATCGTATTGGGCAGAAGCAGCGAACACGGTTGTATACCTCATGAATAGGTGCCAACATCGGGAGTACATGACGTAACTCCTCATGAGAAGTTCTTTGGAAAGAAACCAGACTTATCACATGTTCGCATTTTCGGCGCAATCACTTACGTACATATTCCCAACGATACACGACAAAAGCTAGACTCGAAGTCAGAGAAATGTATCCTCGTAGGATACTCACCCAAACAGAAGGGGTACAAATGCTACAACCCATCTACCTGAAAAGCTCGCGTAAGTCGAGATGTCGTTTTCGACGAGTTCGCATCCTGGTACACACCAGAGAATACTTCGACTCCAACTCCACTCGACGCAGATGACACCGAAATGGAGATAGAAGACGAAGATTAGCTCACACGCATGTTCGAAGAAAGCCCAATTACAACACAGCTTAGTGGACCACGGGAGCCCCCAAGTGACCAAAGCACATTTCGACCGAGTCCGAAACTCGACAAAGGAAAGGCCAAGTGTCCTAATACGAAGATCCAATCGACAACGTGTCAACTCACTCCCTTGACAATGAGTTTGAAGGCCTGGACATCTCAATCTTCCAGATAGATGGAGCGAAGAAAGCCTTAGTATCCACAAACAAGAAGCTCCGCCAATCCACTCATGAAAAGAACCCCGTAAGCTGTTTCGGCTACAACGATTATATGGCGTACCATTACGCCTTCATGATGAAGGTAGCGTTAGTACGGGAACCGGAGACGCTTTCCGAAGCCATAAAGGATTAGCGATGGGTCGATGTGATGAATGAGGAAATGGAAGCGTTATGCAAAAACGAGTCATGGGAGCTCGTTCCTCACACACCGCACAAGAAATTGATTGGCTACGATGGATTTACAAAGTGAAACACAATGCCGACGGCTGATATTTGCCCCGGTGGCAAAGATGACCACCGTGCGGACCGTAATTGCTCTTGTAGCAGCAAAAGGGTGGCACCTCCACCAGATGGACGTGAAAAACACCTTCCTCTGAGGAGAATTAGAAGAGGAAGTATATATAATTCAACCACCCGGATTTGAAACACATAGTCACCCGCACGTCGTATGCCGCCTCAAGAAGCCACTATACGGCCTCAAACAAGCACCCCATGTGTGGCACTCGAAGATCACACAGTATCTTCATCAGATCGGATTTTGAATGTCAAAATCCGACACTTCTCTGTACATGTGAATCGAGTCGGATAGCCCAATTATCATCATCCTTTATGTGGATGATTTGGTCATCGAAGGAAAGGACCTCGCCGAGATTAACAAGATCAACTCCCTTCTTTCCAGTAGATTCTAAATGAAAGACCTGCACAAGCTCCATTATTTCCTAGGCATTGAAGTAATTCATACACCCGTCGGAATAATGATCTCTCAACGGCACAACGTTCTCAACTTGGTCTACAAGTTCAGCATGACCGAATGCAAACATGTGTCCGCCCCTCTCGATCGTAATCTCAAGATGGATGCCGATCCCGGAACAGTTGTGTGCGAGTCAACTTAGTATCGTCAATTGATCGGCAACTTAATCTTTCTCACCATTACGCTACCCGACCTTAGTTATTCAATTGGCCTACTTAGCCAATTCATGCAGAATCCGCGAAACCTTCATCTCGATTGCGCTAAGAGGATACTCCGGTATGTCAGTACTACGATGGATTATGACATTACGCATAAGTCAAATACGACCATTCAACTCGAAGGATACACAAACGCGGATTGGGCAGGATACAAAGCAGATGGACGATCTACATCCGGATTCGTCTTCTCCCTCGGCAGCAGAGCGATCTCCTGGAGCAGTAAGAAGCAACCGACAATCGCATTGTCAAGCACGGAAGCCGAATACAAGGGCGTTGTAGTCGCCACATGCGAAGCCGTATAGCTCAAGCACATATTGAAGGATCTAGGCATTCCTATTACGGATCCAATTCGCCTATACTGCGACAACATAAGCAGCATCTACCTCACTCAGAACCCCGTCTTTCACGCACAGACTAAACACATCGAAGTGCACTACCACTTCATCCACGAGCGCGTACAGGCTGGAGAAATCAATCTACAACACATCAGTACGCACCTCCAGATTGCTAATATTTTTATGAAGGCCTTAGGAGTCGACAAGCTCGGGCAATTCGCATCGGACCTTGGTCTCACGACATCCACATTGCCGATATTGAGGGGGAGTACTACAGGCAACATGGACGTAACATAGAACGATACGCAACATGCAATGATACGTGAGTATGCAACACGTAGTTAATCGAACCGAGCACAAAGCCGAAAAGCCGAACAATCCAGTTCGAGGATTACGAACGCCGGAAACCGGATTCTGAAGACCGAACCGAAACAACTTTTCGACAGATGGAAGTTGTGTTCAAAGGGGCGTGTTGAGAGTCGAACTCAACTTCCCTTAGAGATAGGTTTCACACTAGCTCATGGACATACCAAGCTAGTCTTGTAAATAGTAGAAAGGGTCATTGCCCTAGTTTAGTTGGTATTTAAACCAACCCCTTGTAACTTAGTTGCTGTTGGAAGTATTTTGGTTAATGCTATATACAGTCTTTTATCTCTATCTTAAGCTCTCTCTCTCTCTCTCTCTCTCTCTCTCTCTCTCTCTCTCTCTGTTTTGCCTTACGTGCATACACACACACAAACTCAATTATCTTCCGTTGCATTACACCACCAGCTCCATTTCTTTACAAAGGTAAATAATTTTCAAATTCTAGAAGTATTTAACGTAGTACACGTAAAATACGTATTTGATAAGTATTTAACATATTAAAAAACATATTTAACATATTTTTAAATTGGGAGGTACTATATGCGTATTAATACATTATATATGTATGGTATCCTTACCGTATCTAACGTACCTAACAAGGTAGTACCTCCAAGGTAAAGGGATTCGGAGAGAATTTTCATGCTGACACACCGCCCAACAAAATGGAGTAGCCAAAGGGAAGAATTGGCACATACTCGAGGTAGCACGGGCAATGTTGCATGAGAATCACATGCCGAATTATTATTGGGCTGAAGCGGCATCCACAACCGTCTACATTATGGATCGATGCGCAACCACTGGAGCCCACGAACTGACCCCATACAAAGTTTATGTTGGAAAGAAGTCGATCTTATCCCATCTACGAGTATTAAGAAGAATAGCATTCGTCCACATCCCTACCGAGAAATGACAGAAGCTCAACCCAAAGTCCGAAAAGTGCATTTTCGTAGGATACTCGTTTGAACAAAAGGGATACAAGTGTTTCAACCCTTCTACCCAATTAGTTCAAGTAGGGATGTTATCTTTGACGAATTAGCATCTTGGTATAAACCCGATTCGGCTCCATCCGAACCGACTGAGGAAGAGTTGGATCAACTCGGATGATGACATTCAGCCACGGCCTGTACCACGGGAGTCGAGCTCAACCATGATGAGCGGACCACAAGAGCCTCCAAGCACCGAAAGCATACCTCGACCAGGGGTCGGCTTGGAAAAAGGCAAAGGTAAGATGCCTGAATACGAAGTCGATCATCTCAATGAAAGTTGTTGAGATACAAGCTCAACATTGGCTGGATCGGTGCGTAAACCGGTGCGCAACAAGAGGCCGGATCGGTGCGGAAACCGGGAGGCCGTTGAACAGATATTCTGCAAGGGAATATATTTGGGAGTTAGTGTAGGAGCTTAGTTATGAGCATTGAATTACGTGTTAGTACTTCTATCAGTCCATACGAACTTTGTAAACGATTGCTTGCGGAAGCGTTAGAGAAGCAGAAAAAACAGAAAATATGCAGAGAGTACGCGGGAGAGACAGAGAGAGCAGAACGTAAAAGTTATATTCAAAATAATAGTAAACACTCTGTACATACTCTGTGCTCAGTAGCACTATTTATACAAGTCCTACGCGGACTGACAGAAGTACTATGTACTTCAATGCTCAAACGAGCATCTGACACTAACTCTGAGACTATAACTACCTAGTAATCTAACTTATTACTAGGCTTCTGGTTACTGCTGGATCCGGCTAACCGGCTCTCTGCTCACCGACTCTGTAGCTTGCCGGCTCAGTTGCTCACCGGCATACCGATCTATCTCACTTACCGGCTCAGGCTTTTCAGCCGATCCGGCTCCAGTTGAGCTTGCCGCTCAACACTCCCCCTCAAGCTCAACTCGAGGTCGGGTTGTAGTGTCATTCTCTGTGGTGGCCGGTTCTTTCAACCGACTTCTCCTGGTGTCGCTCCGCCTTGTTCGCGCTCCTCGTCCGGTCCGGTCCGTTTGCCGCGACCCCTCTGGTTCTGCGCGCCTCGACCTTCTCGGTCGGCATGTCTGCTCATCAGGCCCATCTTAGCTCCTTTGCTGCTATGACTTCGACGCTTGCTGATCCGTCGGTTCCTCCGCGATGGCATTGACTTCCGCTGCGTCCGGGTCTCCTTGGCCTTTGGTTGATCCGACTCATCCGGATCCAACTCTTGATGCGAATCGGTTGTCTCCGACTCGTTCAGCTCTTGTCTGAATCGGTATCCTCCGATTCGACTTCCGACATCAGGCCTTTCACCACATCGGACCATGTCCGGGTCTTGGCCTTCTCTATGCTTCCCTCGGCTTCTTCAGCCGGTTCACCGAAATCAAATTCTTCATTCGACTCCGCATCATGGTCATTACTGCCGTGATGACCCCCGCACAACATGCACTTCTCTTCCTGAGTGCACACTTTTTCTTCCTTCCAGTTGGCTCGGTCCTTCTTGACTCTGCCACCACAGCCGCTTGCTCTGACTTGTTCGGATGTGTCGACTTCCTTCGTCGGCTCGGCTTCTTTCTTCTTCTTGTCTCCCCTTCTTCCGGTTCTTCTCTTACCGACGGGTTCAACAGTTTCTTTGCCTTTGCCCGTTTCGGTAGTGTCTTTGCCCTTGCTTCTCCCCCTCAAGTGTGGCACGTCGAGATGTTGAACACCAAGCATGTCGATAAAGTGCTGCAACTTGTCAGATCCGAGCGGCTTGGTGAAGATGTCGGCAACTTGCCGATCCGTGTGAACATACCGAAGTTCAACTTCACCGCTCAGGACCCGCTCACGCACAAAATGATAATGCACTTCTATGTGCTTCGTGCGAGCATGGAACACAGGGTTCTTGGTGAGCTGCATGTTGCTGATGTTATCACAATAAATCGGGATCGGGGTTGGTACCTCGATCCGCAAATCTTGTAACAGTCGCCAAAGCCAAATGGTTTCGCAGGTAGCCACGGTCGCGCCCCGGTACTCAGCCTCAGTGCTAGATAGAGCCACTATTGGCTGCTTTTTGCTGCTCCACGCAACAACCGCACTCCCAAGAGAAAACATAAATCCGGAAGTCGATCGGCGATCTGACGCATCGTCGGCCCAATCGACATCTGTGTAGCCGACCAACTCTTCAGTTATACTTCACCGGTATAACAGTCCCCAGTCCTTCGTGCCGCTTACATATCGCAATATTCGTTGCGCGCACTGAAGGTGCTCCACAGTCGGCTTCTGCATGAATTGGCTTATCACTCCGACCGGATAGCTGATATCGGGTCGGGTGATGGTCAAATATATAAGGCTTCCAACGATTTGTCGGAACCGTTTCTCATTGCAGGCTGGTCTGGAGTTGGGACGGAGTTTTTGGTTCCGGTCCAAGGGTGTGGAGACAGGTCGGCATTCTGTCATGCCGAACTTGTACAGCATATTCAACGTGTAATGCCGTTGTGAGAGCAATATGACATCGGGGGTGTGGATCACCTTGATCCCGAGGAAGTAATGAAGGTCCCCCAGGTCCTTCATCTCAAATGCATCCGACAATCGGGACTTGACGCGGTCGATTTCAGAAAGGCCCGGTCTGGTGATGATTAAATCATCAACATACAGTAGTATACATACCGGACCGTCTGAGCCTTTCCGAATGAACAATGAAGAGTCCGACTTGGAGGCCGCGAATCCCATCTTACACAACCGGTGTGTGATTTTCGCATTCCAAGCTCGGGGGCTTGCTTCAAGCCGTAAAGTGACTTCTTCAGTCGACATACCGCCGACTTGTTCATCTCTGATTGGAAACCAGGGGGTTGGATCATATAGACCCGTTCTTCAAGGTCTCCTTGAAGGAAGGCATTCTTCACATCCATCTGGTGAAGATGCCACCCCCTTGCCGTAGCAACCGCTAGCACCACACGAACCGTCGTCATCTTCGCGACAGGAGTGAAGGTCTCGTCGTAATCAATTCCGTGGGTCTGCGTGTACCCCTTCGCCACTAACCGGGCCTTGTACCGGTTAACTGAACCGTCGATGTTGTACTTTACCTTGTACACCCAATTGCATCCGATCGGTTTGCAGTGACGGGGAGGGTCAACCAAGTCCCATGTCTCGTTGGCATCCAGTGCCTGCATTTCTTCCTCCATAGCGGCACGCCAATTTGCGTCCTTTGCCGCTTCTGGGTAGCTCTCCGGCTCACGCACTTCCGCAACCTTAGTCATGTACGCATAGTGATGCGCCATGTACTCATTGTACCCGTACCGCTTGACGGGATCCTTCTGGCGGGTGGACCGGTGTAATTCACTGTTGCCCGTATTGAGGCCCTTCTTGGCCGGTCCGGACTTCGTTGCCAGAGTCAGATGCACACCGATCCGACTCATCGTTGCCGGTTTTGAATTCCGGCATCTTCTTTTTCCCTTTCTCTTTGCGCGTGAACTGTCTCCTCGGTTCCTTGCGTGGGGAGAGTACGGTAGAGTCTCCACTACTCGTCGGTTCCTCATCGGACTGGTCAGATTGACTCAGTCTCTCATTCGGTCCGCTCACCCAAAACGATTCCGGACTCTCATCTTGAGTCCACGCTTCATCATCCTCTACCTGGGCCGGTTCTAGCTCACTAGCCTGATCCTCCGTCATCGGGACGGGATCGGAAGTCGAAGTCGGTAAGGAATACCATGATGCCGATTCATCAAACTCGACATCTTAGCTAACTCGGACCTGCCTTGTCCGGGGGTTATAACACTTGAGCATAGCCGATGAGGATGCATTTTTCCGATTTTGCATCCAGCTTCCTCCACTTCTCATCCGGCACATGCACATATGCAATGCTACCGAATATCCTAAGGTGTCTTAAGTTCGTCTTGCGCCCGAAATACAGCTCGTGAGCTGACACCTTGTCACCGATCCGGTTCTGGATGTAGACAGCCGTCCGGACCGCCTCCGCCCAGTAGAATTTGGGCATGCTCTTCTCCTCCAGCATTGCCCTTGCCGCATCAATAAGTGACCGGTTCTTCCTTTCGGCGACACCGTTCTGTTGTGGTGTGTAGTTGCAGTTGTACTCATGCCGAATTCCTTTTTGTTGCAGATAGCTGTTGAATTGGCTGGCAAAATATTCTTTTCTGCCATCCGACCGCAGGCATTTGATCTTCCTCTCCGATTCCCATTCCACCATCTTCTGGAGGTTCCGGAAACATTCGAAGACTTCACTCTTCCGCTCAATGAGGTAGATCCATGTGTGTCGTGTATAGTCGTCGATGAAGGAGACGATATATCGACTCCCGCCAGGACTTGTTAGGAAACAGGTTCCTCCGGATGGGAAGTGAGAAGAACAGTACTGATGAGCAAACTAGGCCAAGGCCGAAACCGGATGTGGAGTACCCGGCTACGGAAGACCCGGTGAGAACTGGATGTGGAGTACCCGATTACGGAAGACCCGATGAGAACTGGATGTGGAGTACCCGGAAACGGAAGACCCGGTGAGAACCGGATGACGAGTACTCGGCTACGGAAGACCCGATGAGAACCGGATGACGAGTACCCAGCTACGGAAGACCCGGTGAGAACTGGATGTGGAGTACCCGGAAACGAAAGACCTGGTGAGAACCGGATGACGAGTACCCGGCAACGGAAGACCCGGTGAGAACCGGATGACGAGTACCCGGCAAGAGCCGGATGGTGAAGGCCCGGTGAGAAGTGCTCACCGGATGAAGTGACATATTCGTAAATATGTTTTCTGAGAGTCCATCGGGGCTATATTTATAAATAGCCGAAAAGTCATATTAGTATAAATATGACTTAGGGGAAACTTAGTATTGATGTTGTTGTTGTCATTCTTGTTGGCGCAAGATTAGAGTGCAACAGTGTACACAGAGAGAGAAAGAGAGAGAGAGAGAGAGAGAAAGAGACGAAGAGCTCGTATCTCTGTTGTAACCACCGCTTGTGGCGAAGACAATGAACAAGAGGTCGTTGCCTCTATGTTCATCTATTGTACATTGTTACATAGTGATAGTTAGCAGTTAGTGGACTGCCGTGGTTTTTCCCGTGTTTGGGTTTTCCACGTAAACATCCTGTGTACTCTTCTCTTCACTGTTTCGTGCATTCATTCCCGTTTTCTGTGTTTGATTCTAAGCTTGGTTGTGGCCAAGCGTTGTTCATCGGGAGCGTGTAGTTCTTGACAAGACTAACATTCTGTGCCGGTCCCCACACATCCGAATGGATAAGGTCAAGCTTGTTACGGCTCCGGTTTCGTTCGGTGGGGAATTGAAGCTGGTGTTGCTTCCCGAGTTGGCAGGCTTCACATACTTGGGCTCTCCGGCCGCTAAACTTCGGCAAACCAAAAACAACTTGTTTCGTTTGCAGGTCTTGAAGCCTCCGGTAATTGACGTGGCCTATCCGCTTGTGCCATAGGTCGATGTCCGACTCGACCTTCTATCCTTTTGCGAATAGAGTGGTGTCGACGTCATTGGTGTCGAGGATAAACATCCTCCCGTCTCTACGCCCTTGCGCAATAACTTCGCCCTCATCCTCAATGAAGCACCCAAGGTGCGTAAACCGCACCTGCATCCCCTGGTCAACGATCTGTCCGACCGACACCAGGTTCTTCGTGATTGTTGGAATGTGTAACACGTTCATCAACTTCCCCTTCTATCCGACGTGGCTCAAAGGGACTTCTCCGACATGTACGATTGGGTGAGGAGTGTCGTCTCTGGTTTCGACTACTCCTGGTTTCTCCAACAAAGAAAACCACTCCTTGTGGCTCGTCATGTGGTTTGACGCGCCGGAATCAACGTATCACATTTCCTCCGATTTGGAAGTGGTCTTCTTCATTGAGTTCGCCTTGTGCTTCATCACCAAGGTTGGCCCCTTACCGTTCTTGGATCCTCCTAATCCGTTTGCGTAGTGCGAGCTTTGCCGGCCTTGCCGGATCCGGATTTGTCCGAATCGGCGCGCTTTCTCCAGCACTCGCTTTCTTTGTGGCCCTTCTTGCCACAATACCAGCATTCCGTTGCGGATTTGTTTTGCCGGCCTCCGGTACCACATTGACTCCCCCTGCTCCCGAAGGGTCCGGAATTGTTGTCGGCACGATCTTTGTGCCATCGTTCTTGCTCTTGCCGGCCGCCTCCATTGCGTGCCGACCCGCCTCGTCCACCACGCCCACAGGACCGATCCGCCTCCGTGTACATCATCCGGCTATCAGTGGGTGCACTAGTTGACGCACCGGCGTGGTTCTCCTCTACAAGGAGCATCGACTGTAAGTCGAAAAATGACGGCGTATTCTCCCTTGTACAAACTGCCGTTCGAAAGGCTTTGTACTTAGACGCCAGGCCCCCAAGACAGACCTGTACCATCTCGTCTTCCTCTACGGTGACGTTAATAGAGGCAAGCGAGTCACAGATCTCTTTGATCCGGGCCGTATAGTTGGCCACCGACAAGTCCCTCTGTCGGACATTACTCAACTCTTGTCGGAGTTGCAGCTTTCGGGCTGTAGTGCTTACGGCGAAAACCTTCTTCAGGTTTCCCCAAGCCTCCTTCGGCATCTTGGCGTCTCGGATTTGGCTCAGCAGCTGATCCCCGACATTGGACGCAAAGCAGTACATCACTTTGCTTGCCGATTGTTCCCACGCTGGGAAGTCCTCATGTGTCGTATTAGGTGTTTTTTCGTTCGTTCGTTCCACGAAATTCCAATACCCATGCCCCAGTAGGTACTGATGCATTTTGTACAACCAGGACGCATAGTTGCCCCGGTCGAGTTTCTTTGTGGGAAGTGAACTTGCCATACCTCTCTGTCCATAACCGCTTCAGTGTTTGTTCTTGCGACCTATTGGGTTTTGCTTCTCAAGGCGAATGTCTACAGCAGAGGTTCTCAACCCTCGCACTCTGATACCATGTAAATGATTGCTTACGAAAGCGTTAAAGAAGCAGAAAAAATAGAAAATATGCAGAGAGTATGCGGGAGAGACAGAGAGAGTAGAACGTAAAAGTTATATTCAAAATAATAGTCAACACTCTGTACATACTCTGTGCTCAGTAGCACTATTTATACAAGTCCTACGCGGACTGACAGAAGTACTGTGTACTTCAATGCTCACACGAGCATCTGACACTAACTCTGAGACTATAACTACCTAGTAATCTAACTTATTACTAGGCTTCCGGTTACTGCTGGATCCGGCTAACTGGCTCTCTGCTCACCGACTCTGTAGCTTGCCAGCTCGGTTGCTCATCGGCATACCGATCTATCTCACTTACCGGCTCAGGCTTTTCAGCCGATCCGGCTCCAGTTGAGCTTGCCGCTCAACAAACTTGTATAAAAGTGAACTCTGAGCACATCCTTTGTACAAAGTTTTTCACAGGGTTTACACATTATTCGAATTTAGTTTTTTCTGTGTGTTTTTCCCTCTCTATCTCTCCCGCGTACATCGTGTCTTCAGCTCTCCATTAAACCTGTTTTTTCTCTATCGGTATTCTGTGTTTCATATAGCTTCCGCACGTAACATTTCACAAAAGCGATTCAGATGTGTTGGCTCGCTCTCTGGATAGTGAGTTCAGACTGCCCATTATGTGGACCCCCAGTGTAAAGAAGGTACTAGCATCTACGAACGAAAAACTCCGACACTCATCCTGCGAGAAGAATCTGGTTACTCGATCCGGCTACAATGAGAATATGGCACATCATTATGCCTTAATGATGAAGGTAGCAACCAAATGAGAGCCGGAAAGTTTTTTAGAAGCAACCCGTGACCCCCGATGGATTGAAGCCATGGACGAAGAAGTGCAAGCACTAGTTGACAATGACAACTGTGATCTTGTAGCACCTCCACCGCACAAGAAGGCGATCGGTTGTTGATGGATTTACAAGATCAAACACAAAGTTGATGACTCCATTAACTGATACAAAGCTCGACTTGTTGCTAAGGGGTATGCTCAAACCCATGGCATCGACTACGAAGAGACCTTTGCCCCGGTGGCAAAGATGACCACGATTCGGACATTCCTATCACTCATGGCGGCGAAAAGGTGGCACCTCCACCAAATGGATGTGAAAAATGCATTCCTCCAAGGTGAGCTGGAGGAGGAGGTGTACATGGTACAACCACCCGGCCACAAGTCGAAATCACATCCGAATGCCGTATGCCAACTCAAGAAGCTCCTCTACAGCCTCAAGCAAGCGCCAAGGGCTTGGCATTCAAAGATAACGCAATCTCTTCACCGAATCGGTTTTTGAATGTCTAAGTCCGACAATTCGTTGTTTATTTGGAACAACTCCAATGGTTTGATCTTCATCATTATATATGTCGACGACTTGGTGATCGGTGGCAAACAGCCGGCCGACATCAACAACGTCAAGATGCTCCTCTCCAGGAAGGTGGAAATGAAAGACATGAACGAACTTCATTATTTTCTGGGGATCGAGGACATTCAAATCGGCGACGGCATAATGCTCTCCCAATGCTAGTACATCCTGAATCTCTTGTTCAAGTTCGGTATGTCTGACCACAAGCCAATTTCGACTCCCCTTGATCGCAACCTAAAGTTGCACAGAAACTCTGGAACACCATGTGAGCCGATTCAATATTGGCAAATTATCGGGAGTCCAACAAATTCTTCTAGCTCACTGCCTGCCTATTGAGTTGTCAATACTCACTCACTCACTCACGAGATTGACTTCATTCATTGCCTACTCCCTCTCCACCTCTTCAAAGCTCTCCCCACTTCTCTCTTTCTTCTTCTTCTTCTTCCATTGCATTCCTTCCTTTAACACCACCATAAAAGTAGTTACTCCCCCACCCAACAAACACACACACAAACACACACACACACACACACACACACACACACACGAGGGCCAAAGGCGCGCTCTCCTTTGTTCATCTCTCTCTCTCTCTCTCTCACACACACACACACACACACACACACACACACACACACACACACACACACACACACACTCTCTCTCTCTCTCTCCCCTTCGTCGTCATCGTCGAAGATCTTCCTTCTCTCACAATTGATAGATATGGGATGGGGTCTCTCTCTCTCTCTCTCTCTCTCTCTCTCTCTCTCTCATTTTTTTTCTTTTCTTTTCTTTCTCTTTCTCTTTGTAGGCTGTAGGAGGTAGGTAGCTATGGAATGGAGGACGGGGACCTGAACCAGAACCTGAACCTGCTGCTGCTGCTGCATGCTTCCCAAGGAGAAGCAACGAAGGAAGGTTATATGATGCATATTAGCCTATAGCCCTCTCCGGTTTTCCTTCACAAACTTAGTAGGTCTTTGAAACAGAGAGGCTTCCACGAAAACCTAGATAGATAGATGTCGCAGATATCTATCATATACTTGCTTACATCCATCCATCCATAAATAAATAAAACCACTATTATGTACCTCTCTTTGTAAGGAGGGTTCATTCAAAGTTCGGATTTCTTCAAATTTTGGTCTTTTGTTTGAGAACAAGAGTATCAGAGGGAGATCTCTCTCTCTCTCTCTCTCTCTCTCTCTGGGGAGTGCGCACATATAATATACACAGAGACAGAGAAGCGGAACTGACTGAGCTTCTTAAAATTTCTTCTCATCAGATGACTACGAAAACCTTGGCCTGATTGTTTCTTCTCACCATATATTTTGTTTATTTCTTTATCGGCGACACAGAGCAGAGACGTTCTTGTCTCAACAAGAACAAGCAAGGGTGGATTTGTTATATACTCTGCCTTTTCTTTTTCTTTCTTTCTTCTCTTCAGAATCGAAACAGATAAGAGAGATGGCTGGGGTTTGCTTTAGAAAGTTGAATGAAGAAACCATAGCTCAAGGAAGAAGAATTTTAAGAAATGGATCGAGGCTGACTTGCGTTGTCCTCCCCACACCCTTACGCAACACTCGAGAACTCCGATGCTCACCTTGTGTTTCATCCTCATCCAAGGATGGGGATGATACGACGACAATGGATGGACCAGATTCACCCAACCCTTCAAAGAATATAAATGTGAAGCAAGCCATGGAGATGGGTTCGACCCCATTACTACGTCCTCGATCCCGATCTCCTCGGAATCTTGAAACATTCCAAGATTCTAGGGGAATACTCAACAAGAATCCAAAGAAGGATTCCAAATGGCCTCAGATATTGCCTCTCGGGAGGCCTTCGCTTTTGCCCTTTGGGGTGGAGGTGGATTCACATGATTCTGGTTCGGACATCACATCATCGGGTGCACCTGATGTCGCATCATCAGTTGGGCCTGAAAATGCATTGGGAACCGGAGAGAATTCACTCACGAGTAGAGAAGAGAAAGAGAACACAATATTGGAAGCAATGCCTTACTTTTTGAGACAACCTCCTTCGGATGATCCCCCACATTGGCAACAACAAGGCTCGGGTATTCCGCCCATCACTTTGCAACAAGGACCCAACACACTCTTTCCTACAAGTAGTCTATTGAGGTCACAACTTGGTGGTGGGGGTGGTTCGGGGGCGTCTTCAGGATGTAACGGTGGCACTGTGAAGGATGGTTGGGAAGGATCAAGCACAGGAAGAGACCTCCCAACTCCTAAGGAACTATGTGCAGCTCTTGATAAGTATGTTGTGGGTCAAGAAAAAGCGAAAAAGGTATGTGTTTTTCAATCAATTTACTTTTCTTGGCATTCTTCTTATGCATATATGTTCAGGTGAGTTATTGTGGAGTGTTAGAAAAATGTGAAATAGGAATGTGTACTTGTTGTGTTGGCTTACTTCCTATGCATAGCTTTTTTTATGTGATCATGTGAGTTATGAAATTGCATTTCTGTTTATCGTGATATATTTTCATGTTTTAAAGACACTGTCTTCATGCAATGGGCGATTTTTAAAAATTTTGGAATTCACATATCTTAATCTGCGAGAGGTATAACCTTGCTAGTATGAGACGTCTAGTACCTATAACCATCTAGTTTTCAAACAAACCAAGCTTTCTTCCTCTGAATCATCTTTGTCTCTGTGCCATGCATTATAAGCATGGAAGGTTAATGTACTTTGTCAATCAAAACTCTAGTTAAAATTTATTGTTCTTATTTTTCTGAATTATGAATGTAGAGATCACATAATGTCTCCCTTCTTTTCTTAAATTTAAAGGATGCTTTTTACCTTGCCTACCAGGTTCTCTCTGTCGCAGTATATAATCATTACAAACGCATCTATTGCGAGGCTTTGCAGAGAACAAAGTTCGAGTCTGCCGAGTAAGACTGCGAATGTTTGGGTTTTCAAAGTGCGATGGATTAATGATTGTGTAAATGAGTATACAGAGGTTCTTGCATTGTGTGTGCACAATATTGACATGACTGTTTTTTTCAGGCTAGACAATATTGGAAGCCATTTGTTGTCGGATGATGAGGATGACGAGAATTTCGTAGAGTTGGAGAAAAGCAACGTGCTCTTGATCGGCCCTACAGGATCGGGTATAATCTCTCTCTCTCTCTCCCACTCGTTCTCTATGCACAGGCGCCCCAAATATATGTGTGCCTTTTCTGAAAAAATATAAATAATAATATCAGATTATCATGAATCATCTTTTAATCATGGAGTCTAGTTGGTGATTTTTGTGAACAGGGAAAACATTGCTTGCTAAAACTTTAGCCAAACTAGTGAATGTTCCCTTTGTTATCGCAGATGCTACGACGTTGACACAGGTAAGACAAACCTACCATATCTCCTTTTTTCATAGTTAAGATAAGAGTTCTCGGTAACTTCTTTCAACAGTAGAATGAACATTTAGTTTTAACTTTGATTATTATTATTAAGATGGACAACTACTTGAACTTTTTTCCACATTATTTTTTTGTAGGCAGGATATGTGGGTGAAGATGTGGAATCGATTTTGTACAAGCTTTTAATGGTTTGAAACCTGCGATCCATCATGATTAAAACAGACTCCCAAACTTGTTATGAAAATTGTGCAATTATATAAAAGTGTATGCTGGAAAGGAAATAATGAATTCCATTTATCCCGATAACTTCCTATCTTGGGCAAGTTTTAATATGTGCCTTGGATTAAAGGTTGCAGAATTCAACATCCCAATGGCACAACAAGGAATTGTGTATATCGATGAAGTGGACAAAATAACTAAGAAGGTGAGATGTCATCATGACATAATTTGTTATTTAAAAACTTCATGGAGACTAATGAGTGATGCGCATACAGTCAGAAAGTGTGAATATTAGCCGGGATGTATCGGGAGAAGGAGTACAACAGGCATTGCTAAAGATATTGGAGGGCACTGTGAGTGTGTTAGGAAATGCTGAAAATAATTAGTCTGGAAACAAATGCTAAGTTCGATGATTTACTTCTGATTTGTCTTGCAGGTGGTGAATGTCCCCGAGAAGGGTGCTAGGAAAAACCCGCGTGGAGAATTTATTCAGGTTTCTTTTGCTAATGTCATCGTGCCTAGTTTCTCTAAAATGATTATGAATATTTGATCAGATGTGATAATGTTTTTGCTTTTTCTTTCACTGAAAAAATAAAATTTCAGGTAGACACAAAGGATATCCTTTTTATCTGTGGAGGAGCATTCATAGATCTCGAGAAGACGATTGCAGAAAGGCAAGATTTGCTTTGTTTTCACCTCTTTTTCCTTAAAAAGTAAACAAAATTATATGTGATGATGGGTATTTCTGATAGCTCACCCTGAAGGTTTCTTATTCTGGTGAACTTGACTTTCATGCTCATGTTTTTTGACAGACGGCAGAATTCATCGATCGGCTTTGGAGCTCCTGTGAGGGCAAATTTGAGAACCCATGGTTTGACGGATGCTGTACTCACTTCATCACTTTTGCAATATGTAAGATGGGACCCAAGTCAACAAACATGCATAAGATTATGAACACAGATATTGAAAATGCATATATGTGGTAACACATAACATTAGCACATTTATGTAATATATTAAACTATTGTACATATTGGATACAGTAAAGTCTTGTATATTTTAAATAATACCAAAATGTTATATCTCTAGCTAGGATAGCACTAAACCATCTATTTGGGCAGCATTGAAAGGCATGTGTGAGTCAACAACTGTACATGAAATCATAAATATACATTCTTAAAAGTGCAGTTATGTCATATATGTAAAATGAATGCATCTAAGTGATACAATAAAATGTTTCTCCTCGGATAACACTAACTGTTGTCCCTCTTTTCCATTTAACACTTAACATCAATTTGATATATTAAAAGGCATGCATGTGATACATTAGAGAGATGTATGTGATGCATGAAAAGGCATCTAGATGATACTCTAAATTGTATTTCTCACTTGAATAACATTAAAACCATCTATTTGGATTAGAAACAATATACTTCAATAACATAAACACCGTATATTAATTTGGTAACATTAAAAACATCTGTTTTTTTTAACATCAAATTCATCTGTTTTGATAAATTAAAACAACCTATTTGGGATAACATTGGAACTGTCTATTTGATATATTAAGAAATCATGAATGCAATGCATACACTGCATGAAGATTTTTTAAAACATATCTGTGTTTCTGTAAAATGTATATATTGCATACATTAGGATATGGGATGTCTATCTATGTGACACGTTGATGGAAAGTTGTGTCTGAGTATTGCATCTGCAAGGCTAAAATTGGCATGTTCTATACAGGTGGAAAGCAGTGATCTCATAACATATGGGCTGATACCTGAGTTTATAGGAAGATTGCCTGTTCTTGTCAGTCTCTCAGCTCTAAATGAAGATCAGCTTGTCCAGGTAGGGGTTTATATTTCTTCATACAATGTGAATCTCAATGAAGATATAATCTTCCAAAGTGTTTCTCAGGTGGAAAATCCATTACTTGGCAGGTTCTCACAGAACCTAGGAATGCACTTATCAAGCAATACAAGAAGATGTTTTCTATGAATAATGTACCATACATTTTATTATTATTTTGTAATCTCTCAAAAATTTAAGAATTTTTTTTCATACTATATTTTCCCTTTTATTATTTTATGCATAATATAATAATGGCCGTCTCCCAGGTGAAATTGCATTGTACTGAGGGTGCTCTGAGAAAAATAGCTCAGAAAGCCATGGCAAAGAACACTGGTGCTCGTGGTTTGCGTTCACTTCTTGAACAGCTACTCATGGAAGCAATGTATGAGGTACGCAGCGTGTTTGTTTGCTTGTGTGATGTATCCTCACGTGAGTAATTTTTTGCATAAAGTTTTTGATATATACTGAAGGCTTACATCAGAGAGAGCAAAAGTAACTTTGGAATTACCATAAAGCAGAAGTTTTGTAATTAAGACATCAAACCTTTACATCCATTAGATCTCACAACATCATCAATCAATATACAATGATATAAGTTTGCATATTGTAGTTTCCGTTTACAAATAGAGAAAGTTAAATTATGCAAGTGATAACCTTGCAAATTTGATTTTGATCACTATTGAAGTTATTGGGGAGCACATTGTATATAGTGTTGAATGAATACACTCACAGAAGAGTAATAAAGACACATAATTCTCTATAATTCTTCCTATAACTGCACATTTAACAATTCCATGAAGCAGCAAGATCTTTCTACTGAGAGAATTCCACAGTAAGATTTTCATGACTAGAGATGGAGTGGATACCTAACCCTCACCACCACTTCCTTTTGTAAATTTATTGACTTTTCTGCAATGAGCCTTGAATGCATCAAAATTACTGTATTTTGGTTTTTATCATAACAGTTGATTTTTGTTTCCCTTCTTTTCTGAAATCCACACACTTGATGGGCAGTTGAGTGGGTTTCCACATTTCATGATGTGTCGGTAAAATATGTCTCGAAAAACGTATGTGGGTTCCTATGATATGACAGAATATGCAACTATGGAACTTGATAAATCTTGAGGAAAGAAACTTAATCTTTGTGTGTTTAGGGTTTTCATAGCCATACTTAACGTATAGCTCATGAGGTTGATGATGCTGGAAAAAGGAAAATTAAGATTATTGTTATCATAAATTGTACATGTATGAACTTTCGCATGCACTAAAAAAAAGAAAAAGTCTGGGGTGATTTACGAAACATTTCTTTGTGTAGGTAAAAACTCTTAGTTCTGCGCTTTGCTAGACTTTATTGATTACATGTGTATTCAAGGAAACTTTAGCTGAAGAAATGCTAGTTTAACTCTAAAAATGTTCAGGTTCCTAGTGTTGGTGCATCTCCAAAACCGTGTGAGAAGGTAGATGCAGTTGTTCTTGACGAGGAATCAGTGGGCCCTGCTGTCGATGCTCCCTCTGGACTTGGCATAGGCGCGAAGGTTTTAAGAGGCAAAGGTTCCTTTGACGCTTATCTTTCCCAAACTCAGGTTTTGTTATTTTCTTTTTTTTTGGGTCCTTCGATTTCTAATAGACATGTATTTTAAATTTTTTTGTATATAATGTGTTATTATGTGTGTGCGTGTATATATATTATATTGCATGGAGTTTGTTAGTTTTGGTCCGTGCTTTTGCATTTCTCCTGTGAGACCAAGCAGACAGAATATATTATATTGCATGGAGTTTGTTTTTTTTGTCTGTGTTTTTGCATTTCTTCTCTGAGACCAAACGGACAGAATATGTTGTATTGCATGGAGTTTTTTATTTCTGGTCTGTGTTTTTGCATTTCTTCTCTGCCACTAAGTGACAGAAATTGTAAAGGTGAGGAAGATAACTATAAGGAGGAATTGTGGTGAAATAACAATGCAAAATCATAAGAAAAAATACTCAAAATATGTAGGAAAAATTAAGTTAAGAAACTTCGCTGTATTAATATCGATTGTCTAAATAAATGTTAAACTTCTGAAAGCCTTACTTTTTATTCCTGCAAAAAATATATCCCTTCCACCTCATTATTTCTTTTTACCAGGTAGCAAAGGAGAAGCCCACATCTGAAGATAGCACTGAATCGGACATATCAGCTCAAGTGATTAGCATTTAATTACAACAAAACCCAAAACAAAAAAAAGAAAAAGAAAAAGAAAAGAAAATTCTCGGAAAGAATTCTGCTTGTAATGGAGGATCCCCCAAAGAAAGAAAAGAAAAGATTGGGAAATTCCCAATGATGATGATGAATGGTGATGGTGATGATGACGATAATGATGGTGATGGTGACAATGATGTCCCCCTCATTTTGCTGTATAAAACCACATGGTCTGCTCTGTAAGGTTTTTTTAACAGAAATTTCGCATTTTTTCTTTGTATAAACCAAAAAGGTTTTCTCTTTTTTCTTTTGGTTTTTTTGAGTTAGATCTTTATTAATGATCCCCCAGCATTTTTCGTGGTGTTGGATGTTGTTTCATCTCTTTCTTTGTGCTGGTTGTGCGATGCCTGTAGGCTTATTTAATTCACTGGCCACTTATTAGACACTATTGTAATGCTGATGTACACGTGGGGAAGCTCTCAATGCAAGGGAAGTGAACTTTTTAGGTTGTGATTATTTATTGCATGTTATAAAAAGGAGCAGAAATGTGCTCACTGCTCTATTTCTTGAGATAAATTGCAACGAGAGAGGGTTGCTTTGGAAGGAGAACTTGAGCTATTGTATGGATCATGGACATTATCCAAACGATTATGTTCCCTCAGGAGATGCTTTATTTCTTGCTAGAATTAATGCATTCTAACCAACATTAGGATATGATGTTCCAAGTTTTAATTTTAATATGCTGATATTATCAGAATGCCAAATGTTAACCTTGCTATTGATTGACATTCTGAAAATTTTGCTAGTTGAATGATGAAAAGCACAAATTTGGGGTTAATGATTTACTTTCAACCCTATAGGTGGGCAAGACATTCTCATAAATCCGCATACTATCATAAAAAATTTCAATTGATTTCTTTTTCATGGTTATAATGAAAATAAATATCGAATATATCCTAAAACTCCATAGCATTATATGAAGATGATGCAATCCACTGTGAGAAACATATTAACTATACAAACTGCATACTTTAACTATGTATTTTCGTTGATCAACAACATTTTATTTGTGATCCATCTAATTCTAGACATCAGCAGACTAGGATTTTTAAGAGACCATCCTCCAACATTGTCCATTTGTCACATTTACAATAATTTCATACTCATAAGATCAGATTGTTGCTTTCCTTAACATTTTCTTGTATAATTCATGACATTACATTTCTTGTATAATTCATGTACATGAATCCTTCCCAAAATGAATGCACGACGTTGGTAGCTGCTCTCTTGCCTATGCATCTAATTTGTCCAAATATTTACCATAGTATTTTGGACAAAGGGACTTTGTTGCTTCAAATGTATTGAAGTCATTCTTCAAACGATCTTGTAATGTAATAATCAGAATTCTTACAATCACATGATCATTTACCATGTCATAAATTTCTTGTATATTCACTTCATTACACATTAGACCCCAGATGTAGGTGATGGCCGGGTCCTTTTGTTGTTGTTCCATTATTCGTTACCTTGTTTTCTTAATGTTGTTGATTCTTGTACTGTTTTTTTGTTTCCTCATTTCCTTTTTGCTTACATTTTGGAATCTGTTTGATCTTTTCCTCCATCTCGCTTAAGCTTTCACATTTCATGTTTCTTGGTCCTTTTACCTTTCCTCACTAGTACTAGGTGTAAAACATAGAAATTAGAACTTCGGATTAATAAAATACTCAGTTATTGCATAGGTTTTTGATGTGCTATTTATTTAATAAAATACTCAATTATCCATGACATGGAAAGCATTTTCCCCTTGTTCATATTGACTTGCAAAAGTTTTCCATTAAGTCCTATGACTCTTTGGAAAAAATTATTCCGTGCCATGTGATGTCTAACTCCAAAGGTTGAGTCCAAGGAAGCCTACATCCATTTGAGTCCAAGGTTGTAACTATACTACGAACTCAACAAATAACGTGGCCTTTTGTGGTATTAAATGAATATCCAAGTTGAGGAGATTGAGGCACCATTACTTTCGGGAGGACAAGCTTTAAAAGTCTTAAAAAAATTCTAGATTTTCTTTTGTTTACCAAAATTAATCCAAAAAATCAAACATCAAACATCAAAAGCATCAATGACTCGAGATTGATCCAAATCAATCCCCAACCAAATGTATAACCTATCACAAAATACAACGAAATAAAAAGAATTGGATGTTTTTCGCAAGCAAGTTTTCCATAATTAAAGTGGTTTATATAAAGATACACCATGCTTGATATGTTTTTGTCCCAACCACAACGATTCATGGCAATGGATATGAGCTTGGAGTATATTATTATTCATTATAGATGTTATTGTTGGGAAGACTCCTAACCACTTGTGCAAAATTACTTTGAGACAATAAAAGATTCTCTCTATTGGATAATCTAATAATACAAAGATACTCCAAATATATTAATGTGTAAAAGGTCTTACAACACTAATTACATGAAAAAACAAAAAACGATGATGAGATCACGACTATTAACATAACGCTCAAAGATATAATAAAACTGTAGGAAGAGATTCAAGCCACTATGTCGCAATGGTGGCTTAATATCACAATAGTAGTTACAAAGATTGTGTAGTAGAGCTCTCTCTCTCTCTCTCTCTCTCTCTCTCTCTCTCTCTCTCCCCCAAGCCCTAAGTTCCTCTTTCATAGGGGTTTGATCAAAGGCCATTTGTGGCAATATATGAAGCACCAATATAAACCTTTACCTCGAAGGTAGGTCTCCTCCATTAATACTCGAAGGGTGATAAGGTGATAATGGTGTGATGATGTTTTCAAAAGCCACTTTGTCCATGAGCTCTCTTACCGTTTTTTTTAGCCCATGCACTTCTCTTTGATTCCATAATACATCCAAATAGTTTTGTCATTAGTGAGCCAACCATGATGGTTCGATAGTTATTTACATTATTTACATCTCCACCTTTATGTAAAGGTTTGATCCAATTTATAGTCCAATCGTATGACATACCATGTTGCAATGCATGATTAAACATATGTAAAAGATTACGTATGCGGAAGCGTTATGTGCGAACACAACCGGCTCGACCAAACAACAAAGAATAGACATACAGTTTAGGAATACACAGAGTGGTAGAGAGAGAGAGAGAGAGAGAGAGAGAGAGAGAGAGAGAGACTGAGTGAGCAGACAACAAGAAACTTCTATAACAGAGTTGATGTTTTGTACATACAATGTGCTCACAAAGCACTTTTTATACAAGACCTTCAAAAGAACTGACAAAAGTACTAACACGTACTTTAATTCTCATTAACGGAGTTAGACACTAATTTACCTATAATAGGCCTATTTACTAAAATAGGCATATAGGCTATCTAAGGGCTTGTCAGACTCCATCCGACTCGGCCGATTGATTTGGCCTAGTAGCCGATTTGGACCTAGCTGAGATCGACACACGTCCAATATGGCCCTTGGCTTCTTCAACCGATCCGGGGCCCATTGTTAAGCACTTGGATAACAATACAACCAGTCATGAATAAGAGCGCATCAACAAGGACGTAGTATGAAGAGGAAACGACAAGAGGAAAAGAAGCAAAGAGACGTCCAAGTGTGAAAGGCCCATACCCTAAACGTGAATGCTATATAAACCACATAGTAGTGGCTTTGTGGGGGTTCTCCCATTTGTAAAGATCTCCTTATTGATTAAGAGCTAGAGTTTCCTCTCCTCCTTCTTGTAACCTTTAAGCTTAAGAGAGATTAGTGAAGTGTTTAGTTAGAGAACACTAATCTCTCTTCCTTGTTGGTGCTAAACCTCTTAGCAAAGAGGGTTAATAAACATATTCATTACTCTTGTCTTCTATATTCATTACCCTATTGTCTATGAGAGTAAGCTTGAGAGAGTGAGAGAGATATTGTGCTTAATCATCTATTAATCGATAAGTGAGTGTGAGGCTCGGAGGTGTCCGACAACCATCTCCGCTCGATTTGACATAAAAAAGGGTATACACCGGTCCGAACTCCACAAACGACATTGAGGAGCTAACTCCATCGATACATAGATCCCACACATCTATTTGGCACTGCTGCCGGGGATACGACCGACGCTTGAAGCCTATTTCGAGTAGCCAAAAATTCGTAGGCAACCCACTTAACGAAGGAAGAAATCAAAAGGGAACCACTATTTTATGCTTTTCTCTCACTATTTCATAGTTTAATTAAGTTGATTTTCTGTTTTTCTCTCACTATTTCATAGTTTAATTAAGTTGATTTTTTGTTTTTTTTAAAACACTATTTCATAGTTTAATTAAGTTGATTTTTTGTTTTTAAAACACTATTTCATAGTTTAATTAAGTTGATTTTCTGTTTTTAAAACAAGTTTTAAATTACCCTCAATCGCCTGGACATTAACAAGCTATTTGTTCGGTTAATGCTAAGCATTGTTGAAATTTAACTGTTACAAGGCAAGCATAACCACCGCGATTCTCGCGGATTACGATCATCCCATGGGACACGAAACGATCGTTGGCGCCAAAAAATTCAAATTTCCCATGCAAAATCCGTCGAAAGAACAAAGTTTGATAAGGGAAGCATCATTCGACGAAAGATCAAAGTTCGATGAACCCTCATAATTCGACAAAAGATCAAAGTTCGACGAACCCTCATCATTCAACGAAAGATCAAAGTTCAACGAACCCTCATCATTCGACGAAAGATCAAAGTTTGACGAACCCGCACCATTCGACAAAAGATCAAAGTTCGATGAACCCTCGTCATTTGGCGAACCCGCACCATTCGACGAAATATCAAAGTTCAATGACCCCACATCCTTCGACGAAAGATCAAAGTTCTACGAGCCCACGTCCCCCGACGAAGATCAAGGTCGACTAACCCACAAAAGCTTGACAAGAAAACATGGCCAGATCCTCATGGATGGAGATGTTCGACCCACACGTCAGGAGGAGTCCACCCAAACCAACCAAACACACGATGCTGACCCACCTAACCCGACTCGGTACCACGGAGGGTGGCTAACTCTGGGGACGCTACCAAACATGAACCTCCCATCGAGCTCAGGAACTAAAGCACCTCTCAACACGCCCCCACTACAGGAGAGCCCAATGGCAAACCCACTCAGCGTAGAGCGACACATACGAGACGCCGCGCAAGAGTTACGGGTGATAGAACACGAAATCAATCTATGGACAATACAACTCGCGAAAGGAGGACAACCGGAAAACATCACTCGAGATATTGAAGCCGCTTTGCGGAAAGGAAAGATAGATTCGCACGAGTGCAACAGAAACTTCACCTCCTAGAAACATCGTTGCACATGCATCGCTGAGGCCATGAGCGCAACCCCGTACCGCATTTGAGCACAACGGGCGACAATCCAAACGAAGCCTAGACACAACAACACCCGACACCACCACGCATGGGCACGACCCCTACACCCGACCAAAGTGCCCCTATACCCCCAAACGCCGAACTCACACTAGCACTACAATCCATCCAAACTCTCGTAGCATTGATGGAAAAGAGCGAGCACCCACAGACCATCCGAGAAACCTCACAAATGACAGCGGGAAGAGTTCATCCATTTCTAAACTAGTACCCCGTTTTCTCGGTTTCGGTGATGCCTATGATCACGTCGAGAGGTTCAAACAGATTTGTCGCACTTATGAACCCCTCATAGAGATCACCAAGGTAGCCGCATTTGGGCTTACACTCGATGACCAAGCCGGAATTTGGTTTTGAACCTTGAATGAAGACATCATCGCGGATTTCGAGTATGTCATCGAAGATTTCTTGATAAACTTCGCTCGTCGAGGGAATAAATGGAACCCAATTGACCAACTTTTCGCCCTCAAGCAAGAAGCGAACGAAGCGGTCAGGGACTACATACGTCACATGAAAAGCCTGCACCATCGTTGTAGCCCGAGTGACTAGATGTCAGATGACAAATTGATGAGCCGTTTCATCAATGGGTTGTTCGATTCGACACTCCAAAATTTCCTGATTGCCAGGATGTGTCGGTCGTTCGCTGAAGCCTGCACAATAGTGATGACCTTTGAAGATTCAATGAGCGGGTTACGGATACCCACTCAAGCGCCCACGAACAACCGCGAGAAATCCTCGGACCTCACCCCATTCTACCCACACCACCGAGAACACCCCGTATAGAAAGACCCCAAGCATACGCCCAAAGAGAAAATGTAAGGTGCGTGGTATGCCATGGCCACCACACAGGGCATGAGTGTCCCCTCCTCCACCAACGATGACCGCAATATTGTAAGTGGTGCAAAGCTTTCGTGATGCATCCTCAAGAGAACTACTGGCAAGCCCCCACCGGAAGGTATGACCAAACACCAATGGTGGAGCACCCACGCTCACCTCCACCGCTTAGCTGCCCACAACTACCAGCGATACTCCCCCAACGACCTCCACTACCACGCGTCGGCGCTCGCCTCGCCGAACTAGAATATACCACTGATAGCCAAACCCAGGTCGGGGCGAGTGCTCCCGAATACGAAGACTCGTATCGAGAGTATGGTGTTGAAGAAGAGGTGTTTTCCCACTTCGTGGACGTTGAAGGAGACCAAATACTAGTGTACGTCATGAGAGGGGAACAACGGGGGCCCTCAATGGGATATCGCAACAATAATGGTCTAAGGAGGTCAGAATTGAAATGTTTCAACTTCCAAGGCCCACATATGGTTAGCGAGTGCCCAACCAAACATGAATACTACAACCGGATGGCACAACGACCACGACACCCCCCACTCGAAACACCCCCACAACCACCGGTGCAAGGTCTCACCCAACAGTTGCAGGATCTTATCGAATGGTTCCAAAGAGAAGCATCATGCCCAGGGTGTGGTAAGGAGCACTTAGTACTTGATTGCCTAGAAAAGAAGAAAAGGATCGACACAAATTTGTTGTCCATCGTACCATCCATGATCGGCGCCAATGTCATCACATGAGCCCAGCGAGTAGCTCACAATTTAAAATACCAAGAACAAAGTCTCCCCGCGGCTACGCGTAAGAGACAAAAATCTAGAAAAAATACATGCACGCAAGCCTCAAAACAAGATCAAGAACTAGAGGGAGATGTCAGGAACAATACTAAGACAGAGAAGGAATTAGTACTAAAAGAAGTATTAGTACTAAGAGAGGTGAAGAACTCTCGAGAGAAGGAAAGAGTGAGTGAGAGGGAGGGAGAGAGAGATCGAGAGAGAGAGAGAGTGATGATAAGAAAAGATATATATTATGTGAAGAAAATGTACAGTAGCTAGGAGGCTTAAGACTGGCGTTGAACCGATTTGGTTCGAAATAATTCCTTGTGCCTCCTTTTATAGTGTTCTAAGGAATACTCCTGAAGTTTCTAGAATGTTCCAGAGAAATCTGGAATATACATCAATTTTCTATAATAAAACATAAATGAAAATAATATGCTACGTATTACAATGTATAGTTTAATGGTCAAGAGCTTGACCCATGTAGCATAAGGTCATGGGTTCGAGTCTTGCCATATCATGACACTATCCCCCCCTTTAAAACGACGAGTGTAACGAGTCGTTTTGGATTGAGGACCCGGTTTGTCTGGATATTGACGATGGAAGTCTTCAAGAAGAGCACGAGCATTGGTGACATGCTCTATTGGTTCCCAAGTACGCTCGCTGGGACTATATCCTAGCCAATCGACTAGATAGTAGAGCTTGTTGCGAACAAGCTTGGAATCAAGGATGGCGGCAACCTCGTACTCAGGTCCATCTTCAAGCTCGATTGGGGGTGGAGGCTGTGTAATACGTCCTGGGATGGTGCTCTCTTGATAGGGTTCGAGGAGAGAACTATGAAACACCGGATGTATCCGAAGTTGTGGAGGTAGATCAAGATGAAAAGCGACATCATTAATCTTTCCTATAATACTGAAAGGACCTAATCGCCGATAATCCAACTTCTCGCATGGGCGAGTAGTCTTGATGTGTCGTCGGAGTAGCCATACCCGATCTCCAATGTTAAAACTAGATGGGAGACAATGAAGATCCGCATAAACCTTGTGTGTTTGTTGAGCTTGATGGAGATGAGTAGATAAATCCGCTTGTATCTTGCGTAACCTCTCCAAACAATCCTCTGCGCAAGGATTTGTGGACACCTTTGGGGTTTCAAGTACACACCACTGGGGGTGACATCCCGTATAAGCATAAAATGGCGTAACTTTAGTGGATGCGTGGATAGAGTTGTTATAGGCAAATTCGGCAAAGTGGAGAATATCTGCCCAGTCATCCTAATGATAGCTGAGAAAGCACCGCAGATACTGCTCCAGCGTTTGATTGGTTCGTTCGGCTTGGCCGTCGGTTTGTGGGTGGTAGCCGGAGGAGAGGTTATAAGTGACCTTGAGCATGTTAAAAAGGTGCTTCCAGAATTTTGACATGAAGTGGGGTCCACGGTCGCTGATGATACTATCAGGAAGTCCATGATGCCGACATACTTCACGCATGACAATTTCGGCAGTATCTTCACTGGAGATCTCCTTAGTACATGGCAAGAAATGAGCCATCTTCGTATATCGATCGACCACCGTTAGAATCGCATTGAACCCCTTAGAGATTGGAAGATCTGTGATGAAGTCTAGAGCAATGGATTGCCACGACTTGCTTGGAATTGGTAATGGTTCTAATAAACCATATGGATGATGCCTTGGCATTTTCGCTCTGCAGCATGTATCACAAGTCCGAACAAAATCCTCGACAAATTGTCGCATACAGGGCCACCAGAATGATCGTTGTACTAAATGTAATGTTTTAGTACTACCAAAATGCCCAGTTGTATATGTGTCATGACAGTTTTCTACTACTTGAAGGCGGCAAGAACCATCAGGAACATACAAAAGTTCTTTAAAGAAGAGTAATCCATCATGGTATTTGAATTGTCGATAGTCCGTACCTGGTGGTTGCGACTGTGAACACGACGCTCGAGAGGGATCAATTTGTGCTAGTATAGCTTGGGCGAACGCATCTGTCTTCAAGTCTTCGTGTATGGTATCGATAACGCGGGAATCCATGGGCATGTCAAAGATCTGTGTTGCTTGTAGTCGTGCCGGTCCCAAGATGACTTGTTTTTGGTTATCGAAAGCTGGCTCGCCGGGACAGGGTGCTAGATACGAACGTCATGATAATGCATCTGCCTTCCCTTGGTGCTTCCTCGGACGATATGTAATTTTGAAGTCGAAACGCGTGAGGAAGTGGGCCCACCGAGCTTGACGTCGATTCAACACACGAGCATCCTAAAAGTAGGCAAGGTTCTTGTGGTCACTAAATACGGTGACCGGATGAGAGGATCCCTCCAGAAAATGCCTCCATTGCATAAAAGAATCCACTATTGCCAATAGGTCCTTATCATGAATTTCGTAGTTGATTTCGGCGGCGTCAAACTTGCGTGAGTGAAAAGCCATAGGATGTAGCTTCTCATCATTCCCCTGTTGTGACAGAATGCTCCTTAATGCAAAATCCGATGCGTCAGCTTCGATAATGAATGGTTTTTCCGGATCGACATGAGCTAGAATTGGAGCCGATGTAAATGCCTTTTTAAGACTCTCGAAAGCCATGTTCGTTTCTTCAGACCGGATGAACGGTTGTCCCTTCCTGGTAATTTGTGTGAGAGGTAAAACAATCTTTGAGTAATCTTGTATGAACTTCCGGTAAAAATTGGCAAAGCCTAGGAAGCATTGCACATTCTACCACTTTTTTGACCTTAGCTGGGTCCATGGAGATGGCTTCTGACGAAATGATGTAGCCGAGAAATTCCACTTGGTTGCACCCGAAACTACATTTTTCCAGCTTTGCATACAGACCATGTTCTCGAAGTCGTTTTAGTACTAATAGTACATGAGAATCATGTTCTTCTTGGGTCTTTGAGTAAACCAGTATATAATCCAAATAGATGATCAAACAATCATCCAATAGATCTCGGAATATATCATTAGCCATGTGCTGGAAGACTGTCGGCGCATTAGTGAGGCCAAATGGCATGACCGTATACTCGAAGTGCCCATATCTGGTGTGAAACGCGGTCTTCCATTCGTCTCCTGGTCGGATCCGTACGAGGTTATATGCTCCCCGTAAGTCGATCTTCATGAAGAACCTGGCACCATTGATCCGTTCTAAAAGTCTTGAGATAAGGGGAAGAGCATACCTATTCCTGATTGTAACCTTATTCAGGCCACGGTAATCTACAACGAGACGAAGCGATCCATCCTTTTTCTTGACGAAGAAAATGGGCGCGCCGGCTGGAGATTTCGAATGCCGAATGAAACCATTTTCCAAATTCTCCTCTATATAGGCCCGAAGGACTTCCAGCTCGGTTGGTGACAAATTGTAGATCGGTCCCCATGGCGGCTCTTTTCCCGGTTGTAAATCGATGGGGCAATCGTACGGTCGATGATGAGGAAGTGTGTTGGCTTGTACTTTATCGAACACATCGGCGTAATGACGATACTTCTCGGGAAGTTGAACGGTGGATTCTTCTTTAGTGGTGCTAGAGGGGTTTACTGATATTGCAAAGAGGAACATTTCCTCCTTGCACCCTTCTTTACGCAACTGACGTAGCGAAATGGTTGCCATCTTCTGAGTTGACCCTTGGGTTTGTCGACACCGGATCTCTTTTGTTCTCCAATCTATGTCTGGGTTATGTAACTCAAACCACGGTAATCCTAAAACTATGGGATGTTCTGGGATACTAATAATATTAAATGATACTACACATGCTAAGTTATCTAGGACAATATTAATGGGCTCTGACTCTTCTATGATATTTCCGGAAGCAATGGGACGGGACGTCCATCAATGACTACTACAGAGGCTGGACACTGGAGTTTTCTTAGGGATATCTTATGAGCTTGAGCAAATTTCTTATCCATAAAGCAAGAGTTAGCTCCGGAATTTAGGACTGCTAGGACATGTACTGGAGGGGTACTTTTAGTACTAACTATTACTTGGCTACGAACACATCACTAACTTGCTTAGAGGGAATGGAACCACTAATGGGTTGCACAGATCTAGGGCTGTCCAACCAAACGGCTCCTATTTTGGCTGGACTTAGTCGTTTAACTCTTCTTCTAACTGACTAAGGACATCAAATCTGTTCTCTAGATCTGGGCTATTAGTACTATTAGGACTATCAGATATCCCTACTGAAATAGGCTTGGGTTTAGTACAATTAGAACTAGCGACTATTTGGTTTACCTGTCTTCTTGGCCTATGGGGGCAATTTATTGCAATATGTCCTGGTCCACCGCAGTAAAGACATAGTCGATTTGTATGGCGTCGCTGCTTTTCTTCTTCGGATAATGGCCCTCGACGATGTGTAGTGTCAATCTCCATCGGAGTCGGAGTATTCGTTGGAGGCGCATTATATGACTCCCTCGGAAAAGGTCTTGCTACCACTGAGGCATAGGTGGGCTCTGATCTTTCCCTCGACATCTGTATCTGTCGTTCCGAACGTCGCTCAAAGAGGCGGTTGTCACATCTCATCGCGCGACTGATTGCTTCTGTTAAGGACTTTGGCTCTTCGGGGAAGGTCAAGAGTAAATCCTTGACGTTGTTGCGTAAACCATAACGGAATTGCTCCATCAATGCTTGATCATCCCAAGGGATATCGGCGGCGAGTAGGCGAAAATCTGCAGCGTATGCGGAGGCTGGACGGTCACCTTGGCATAATCGCCGAATTTTGTTGATTGCGGTCCTGATGTTGTCAGTATCTCCGAAACATGCTTTAAACTCACCTAGAAACTCTTCAAAATTGTTGAGTAACGGAGATTCCTTTTCTAATAGTGGAGCGAACCATGCCAACGCTGAGCCACTTAACAAAGTGCCTACTAAACCCAATTGTGATGCATCGGTGGGATATCGGGAAGGATGCATTTGAATAACTAATCGTACCTGGTTAAGGAACCCTCTAAACTGCAATTGCGTTCCATCGAACTTCGTGGGAAGGCCAATCTTGGGTTCTTTATGAATCCCTTGTGTGTCGGGCCTTTGTTGTTGCATTGCTTCGATGGTTGCTTCGAGTTGTTGCACGCATAACACAAGTTCCCCATGCTGTTGTTGCGTTTGCTGCTTCTCTAAGGAGATTTGCTGAAGATCCCCCCAACAACCGTTGGTTTTCTTGTTCCAAAGCATGGAACTTCTCTTTCAAGCATTGAAATTCCGAGAAAATAGATTGATATTCTTCAGCGCTAACAGTGGCCATGGGATGAAAGAAAAGAGGAATAAGAGATTAGTAGGAAATGAGAGAGACAGAAGGTAGGAAAATCAGTTCAAACTGTCAAGAACAGTACTAAGACAAAGAAGGAATTAGTACTAAAAGAAGTATTAGTACTAAGAGAGGTGAAGAACTCTCGAGAGAAGGAAAGAGTGAATGAGAGGGAGGGAGAGAGAGATCGAGAGAGAGAGAGAGAGTGATGATAAGAAAAGATATATATTATGTGAAGAAAATGTACAGTAGTTAGGAGGCTTAAGACTGGCGTTGAACCGATTTGGTTCAAAATAATGCCTTGTGCCTCCTTTTATAGTGTTCTAAGGAATACTCCTAAAGTTTCTAGAATGTTCCAGAGAAATCTGGAATATACATCAATTTTCTATAATAAAACATAAATGAAAATAATATTCTACGTATTACAATGTATAGTCTAATGGTTCGAGTCTTGCCATATCATGATAGGAGACATAGAAACATTACCCGTCAACCCTAACCTAGAGCTACTGGCACACCTAACGGCATACCCAAACCCAGTAGCTAAGAAACAAAAGGTTGAAGAATACATTAAACTCATACGCCACGAACAGTTTGAAAAATCACTTAGTCCCCCAAGCTTAAACTTTGACCAACTCGAAGAATGGGTAAACCCCTCACCTCCCCCCGTCGTCACATCAATCGACACCCCCACCTGCCATCCTACCCTAACCAAAGAGGTCAACACAGCCTTGCTCCAGCAAATCTTAAATTTAAGATTACGACTCACATTACGCGAAGTGCAGAGCTACACTGGCACCTTCGTAGCCGACAACCCCCGACTACGACCGCTACTTGCCAAGGAGATAGAGTTCACGCTCGAAGAACTACTCAAACTTGACATCCAACCGTGGCACGACGTCCTTCGATGCCTCAATGGTAGCTTATCAGCAGGGTATGGCGAAAGGATACACACCCACGCTCCTCATACGTCCACAATCCTCAAGCAACCCGAAGGACCACCAATCGATATACGTGAAGCTCACTTCGAGAGCGACGATACTAGTTTCACTCTACCCATCTGTGTCAATGGTAAGACGTGTGACGCAATCATTGACATCGGAGTAGGGGTAAGTATCGTCAACTACGAATGTTGGTGTAAATGGGGGAGCCCAAAAATGCTTCCTTCAGATGTCAAACTACAAATGGCAGATGGGTCCATACAAAGGCCGGAAGGAATGATCCCTGTGCATCACTTCACTATCCATGGAGTGAAGTTCAATCTCACCTTCGTCGTCACAAGATCATCCAACCATGTGGCCTACGAGTACTTACTTGGAAGACCATTCCTACGTATAAGCCGCCTGGTAATGGATTTTGGGAACGATATAATCTATATGCGTAAAGACAACAAAACCTTCCGCATCAAAGCATACATACAAAAAGTGCATGAACAAGAAGGCAACCCTCTCGTGGACGATTGGTCAGAAACCACCGAGTTTGAGACCAACCTCCTAGCGTGCAACCCCACAAAAACAGTTCAACTTTTAGCTAGGGGCCAACCATTCCCCCAAAAACCCACCAATTCCAAAGAGGAGAATGTAAGAGAGAGAGACGACCAATCCATAGCTTCTGAGACGTCAGAGATGAATTGGGTACACGCTCTCGCCACGAGCGACACAATGTACCCTATAGGTACAAAGTGTTGTCACGAGGATGGAGACATAATCTCTTGCTTTAACGTCACCACCCTCGTACCCCAACGAAAACAAGTAGACGTAAAGGACGAAGACCTAGCACAACGAGTCACACGTCCAAGTGACGCCACGACCACTCAGAAGACCTCGACAAAAGTGGACTTCCTAGAGCAATTCAAACTTTATGAACAAGAGAATTGGGCAACGGCTTGTAAGAGACCATAACGCACCCCTCAAAGCCTAGGAGAGGTCTACAATGGACCAGCAAGGGTGAAAGAAATCAACCTCGTGAAAGGGACGGACTCCAAACCAGTGTTCATAGCCACAAATCTCCAGTCGGACAAGGAGACGTCTTTGATCACCCTCCTCACAGAATTTAGCGATGTGTTCGCATGGTCGTACGTCGATATGAAGGGGGTCCTAGCTGAGGTCGTCACCCATAGTATCCCCATGCGAGCCGACGCCCGCCCAATCCGGCAAAGGCCGCGCTCAATGAACCGTAACTACGCCTAACAAGTAAAAGCCGAAATCAACAAAATGTTGGCTGCAGGCATCATCTACCCAATCGAATGAACTACTTGGGTCTCCCCGATTGTAGTCGTCCCGAAGAAAAACGGCCAAATCTGCATGTGTCGACTATCGCCAAGTTAACGAAGAAACTATCAAGGACAACTACTCGGTACCCTACATCGAGCATCTACTCGAAAGAATCGCGGGAGCCGAAGCTTATAGCTTCATCGACAGGTTCTCGGGGTACAACCAAATCTCGGTGGTACCTGAGGATCAACACAAGACCGCCTTCGCCACCGAATTTGGTACGTTCGCATATAAGCAGATGCCTTTTGGACTCACGAGTGCCTTGAGCACCTACCAAAGAGCGGCGGACCATATTTTCGCAGCAAGGTTACGACAAGGGGTGGAGTCTTATGTTGACGGCTTATGCTACCATTCGAAATGGTATGACCACTTGTCGCTACTACGCTTGATGTTCAAAAAATGCAGGGCCTATCAACTCTCTCTCAACCGACTCAAGTGTTAGTTCTGGGTCAAGCACGAATTAATATTAGGGCACGTTGTGTCCCGCCATGGGATCTCAACCGATGAGGCAAAAGTAAAACTCATCCTCAACATGCCACCTCCCACGAACGAGAAATGACTACAAGGGTTCATGGGATACGCAGGTTACTAAAGACACTTCATTAAGATGTTCGCAGACAAGGCCAAACCGCTCTACGCCCTACTAAAGCAGTACGCTTGGACAGAAAAATGCACACACTCCTTCAAGCTCTTGAAAGAGTGCCTAACTAAGGCCCCCATCCTCTGGCCCCTAGATTGGACCAAAGAATTCCACGTTCACACCGACGCTTCCGCCTTCGTGATTGGTGCAGTGCTAGGTCAACCCGACGAAGGGGCACTCGACCTGCCGATCACCTTCGCTAGTCACCAACTAAACGCCACGGAACGAAATTACTCCACGACGGAACGAGAAGCTTTGGCCATGGTTTACAACGTAAAAAATTCCGCCACTACCTCTTGGCGTCACGGTTCTCGTTTTTTGTAGATCATCAAGCCCTACTCTACTTGGTAAACAAAACTCATGCCACCGGACTCATCTCACGATGGATCGTAACGTTACTCAAGTTTGACTTCAAGGTAGTGGTGAGAAAAGGAAAAGACCATGTACTAACCGATCATTTATCCCGGATACCCAACGGAGAAGAAGCCACTAGGGTCGATGATGAAACACCAGATGCAACATTATTCACGATCGACACCGTACCAGCATGGGCATCAAACATTGTTCGCGTCCTAATTGAAGGAGCGTCCTTCCTAAAACAACTACCCTGGGCACACACACGTGTCTTGTTAAAGAAATGTGGCTCCTTCACGATGCTCAGAGGCAACTTGTACCGATGTGGTAACGACGATCTACTTCGGAGGTGTGTAACAAACCACGATGTCGTCGCCACCCTCGAACAAGCTCTTTGCGGAAGTGGAAGTGGTCATTTCAATCATGAGGTCACCGCACGCAAGATCCTCCAGTCCGGCCTATGGTGGCCAACACTCTTCAAAGACACATACGAGTATGTACACCGTTGTGACGAGTGCCAATATTTCAAACACCCACTAAAAGCGGATTTCAATACGTTAAACCTGGTGGTGGCATGACAACCATTCGAGAAATGGGGTATCGACTTTATCGGCCCAATTAGCCCAGCTTCCAACCTCAATCGATACATAATAACCGCCACTGACTACGCTACCAAGTGGGTAGAAGCTAAAGCTTGCGTTAAAGCGGACGCGCGTAGCACTGCCAAATTCCTATATGAAAATGTCATAGCACGGTTTGGATGTCCGCTCGAAATCATTAGCGATCAAGGCTCTCATTTCCTCAACGAAGTGATAGCACATCTACTAGGCGAATTTATGGTGACACACCGCAAGAGGTCTCCTTATTACCCTTGATGCAATGGACAAGCGGAAAGCACGAATAAGGTGTTATGTGCAGTGCTCACAAAGATAATCGCCGCCTCACGGTCTGATTGGAGCACCAAACTCCAAGCGGCGTTATGGGCTTTCCGTACTTCCTACAAAGTCGCAACTCGCCACACACCATTCAAACTAGTGTATGGACAAGAAGCAGTATTATCCATCGAGTTCCTGGTCCCCAGCCTCAGGATAGCTGTACAAGAACGATGGGATGGGGACCCCCTCCCGTCACATCTAGAGAACCTAGAACGGCTGACCAAAACTTGCCTTCTCGCATTCCAAGCACTCTTGGTAGAGAAAGCCAATAGAAAGGCGTGGCACGACAATAAAGTAAGGAACAAAGATCTCGTTGAAGGAGACATGGCCCTCAAATTCGCCTCTCAACGACACAAGAAGAAGCTTAAATTACGTGGTGACGGCCCATATGTGGTCTTAGAGATTACCAAGATAGGAGCATGTCGCCTACGCACGCTCGAAGGCCTCGACATCCCCGGATTCATCAATGGGAGCAAGCTCAAACGTTACTACGGACCCCTCACCCTCGAGGCTCTACTCGCAACTTGGCAACGAGAAGTAGAAGCCAAACTTAAGGCCTTCGAAGGCCGAATGGCCCGGCTCGAAACCGACCTTCACAATGCGAAATTGAAGCGACAAGGGCACACCCATCCAGCAGCCATGGCTAAGGTGGTCAACTCTAATGAAGGAGCAATACAACTACAGTGTTGCGTCGACGACATACCTTTGACAACGGTAATCGACACATGAGCATCACTAAACCTTTTCTCCTTCGAAACATGGGGACATCTAGGTTGCCTAGACCTCGAAGTGTGCAACGACAATATCCGTGGCTTCGATGGTTTCACATCATGCTGCCTTGGAACCTTCGTGTGTAACATCAAGACAGAATACAATGACCACTCAATTCGAGTTCGAGTACTCCCACCCAAAGTGATGTACACACAATGCCTCCTCGGTCTAGATTGGTGTCACATAAGCGAATGTCTCCTATTGCCCAGGAAGCACATCGTCTCCTTCCAAACGGGAAATGGGGTGAGGTCTGAGAACCTCATTGCAACAACACTCGAATCACGCCCCGCTGGCCTCGATGAACCCCAAGGCGCAAAGTTGACCAACCAAACATAACACCAACACCCACTAGCCATCCATGACCAACGCGACGCTAACATCAGAACATGGACACCCAAACCACGTGAATGGGTGAACGTCTATGCGGTTTTCGCTGAAGGACCGCGCTGTGGAGAACCTGCCATTTGGCGAGTCAGAAAAACACTCACAACTACACAAGGTTGGCACAAAGGCGCCACTAGCTTCTGGGTTCCGAAATGAAGTCGGCTCCCCAGTCGCGATCGTACCACGCTTGCATGGGACACCCGAAAATCGCACACATCGGTGAAATATCCCGCCTAGGTTGTTGGGAGACAGGTCCCTTCGGATGGGAAGGGAGAAGAACAGTGCTGAGGAACAAGCTACGGAGAGCCGGATGGTGTCGACCCGGTATGAACCGGATGAGGAGTACCCGGCTACGGAGAGCCGGATGGTGCAGACCCGGTATGAACCGGATGAGTACCCAGCTACGGAGAGCCGGATGGTGTAGGCCCGGTGAGAACCGGATGAGGAGTACCCGGCTACGGAGAGCCGGATGGTGCAGACCCGGTATGAACCGGATGAGGAGTACCCGGCTACGGAGAGCCGGATGGTGCAGGCCCGGTGAGAACCGGATGAAGAGACATATTCGTAAATATGTTTCTGAGAGTCCATCGAGGCTATATTTGTAAATAGCCGAAAAGTCATATTAGTATAAATATGACTTAGGGCAAACTTTTAGTAACTGTTGTAGTTGTCATTTTCTGTTTTGCACGAGATCAGTGTGCATAACTGTACAGAGAGAGAGAGAGAGAGAAAGAGGTCGTTGCCTCTGTTGTAACCGCCGCCTGTGGGGAAGATCTGTGAGCACGAGGTCGGTGCCTCAGTGAACTCACTGTTGTATATTCTTACATAGTGACAGTTTGCAGCCTATGGGCTGCCGTGGTTTTTCCCCTAGTTTGGGGTTTTCCACGTAAACCTCCTGTGTATCTTCCTCTTCTTCTTGTCGTGTTTTATCTCCCGTTTTCTGTGTATCATTCTAAGCTTGGTTGTGGCCAAGCGTTGCGCATAAGGAGCATTGTAGTTCCCGTCATAGGTTAAGGTCATAGAAATCGACAAGCCTAAACAACTACGAGGCCGAACACCCCATAGAAGGGCTTCACAAACCCTCCCCATCCCTTTGACAAATATGTCATGGGTCTGGGTCCTTAAACATCACGGGCCTGGATCCTCGGATGATACTCGAGCGACACTCCCCCCACATTCACCCCCTCAAACCTTTTGAGAATTCATTGAAATTGCCCCAAACCCTCACGACACTCCCTGTGGACCCCCGTTCAACCCCACCATCCACATACAAACCTTGTTTGTCCCCTTGTTGCCTTGGTTCGTTCCTTTTTTCCTCTCCCCCCCTCTCTCCCTCTTTTTTTAACTGTTCTTTTTTCTTGTTTTCCCCCTCCCTCTCACGACCCTCTCCGTTTTCTGCAACACTTTTTCTTCTTCCCCCTCACAACCTTTCCTTCCACCACCCCCTCACAACTATCCCTGTGTTTGGTGCACTCCCCCCTCCACCCTCGGCGCTCCCACTCTTACCTCGCACGTCACTTGCTCCGGCCGCCGCCTCGTCTTCTGCACGCTTGGACTACCTACTCCTTGGGTAGGCCTCCTCTTTGCCTTTTCGCCTCCACATCTCCCGCCTGCTGCTTTTCATTCCTCCGTTTGCCTTCCCGCCTGCGCCAGTCCACGCCAATGCCATGCACTTCGTCCCTCTGCGGCGGGCATGACGGCGAACATGTTGTTTCCTCCCTTCATGTCACTAGCCATTAACGGGCCACACAACCTCGTCGTTTTTTTCGTTCCCCCCGTGGCGGCCATGACGGTGGCCACGTCGTTTCCACACCTCCTCACATCGTTGGCCGTTAATGGGCCACTTCGCACGCGGCCTCGTCGTTTTGTTTTCACACTGGTTCGAGGAGCTTAACTCCTCGAACAACCTAACCCTGGTTCAAGGAGCTTAACTCCTCGAACCCCCCACATGTTCGAGGAGTCTAACTCCTAGAACAACCTAACCCTTGTTCAAGGAGCCTAACTCCTCGAACCCCCAACCGGTTTGAGGAGTCTTACTCTTCGAACAACCTAACCCTTGTTCGAGGAGCCTAACTCCTCGAACAACCTAACCCTTGTTCGAACCTCTCACCGGCCCGAAGAGATATCCTACCCGCTACCCTTTCAAATCCCAATCCCTCCACCCTGCCAATAAGGATTTGTTCACCCAATTTAACTATACTAATCTTTTCCCCACAGGTGGCAAACGATGACGTCTCCTCAATTTATCAAACTCCTCCACGCGTACTACCTCGACGCAGGTTCCGGTTCCTTAGTCATTCCGGTGGTGTTCAACAACACCCAATGTACTTACCGGGTCCCCATGGCCACCACGCAGCTCAAGTACCTCTAACCCGATGTGTTCGACACCCTTTCCCGACTCGGCCTCAAGTTCTTCCTCGGGATTGGCCCGTGGGGCGTCCTAACCAAGTTGGTCAACCGATTCCTCACCGAGTACAACCCCAACACAAGCCACGTCAATATGCATGCTTTTGCGGATTCCCCCTCCGTTGAATTCCAGTTCATTGTCGCCGATGTTTGCGCTACGCTGCATTTACCACTAGATGACATCCCCTTCCGCACCACGAAGACCCATGGGGTCTTCCTCGGCATCATTCCCACCGCCCATGCTGAATATTCTGGACACGAAGGTTGGCGTTACACCGAAATCCCCCCCCACCTCCATGACCGTTGTAGCACGATTGCCCAGATCGGCGACATTGCATCTACCGATGCCACCGCCCGCATCACCGGCGAGTTCCTCAAGTGGGCACATGATCCTCAACCGGTCCAGTGGGCTCATGAGGTTGTTCGCCGGGTCTGAGAATGGCACACACGGCCCAAATCGGTAGTCAATTTCGCGTGGTTCCTCACCTGTTACTTGTGCACAAACTTCAACATCCGACCCCCAACCCCTTCCTTCATACGCTGTTAGGAACGACACCGCAAGATAGCTGTATCGGGCCAACCCGAGTGACTCCGCATCCCCGAACGCGACTTCTTAAGACAGGTACACCAAGGCGAACATGAATGGCCACTGGTGCACAAACAACCCCCAATCACCCACGTGACGGCTAAAGTTACCCTCGACACCCTCGAGGATATCACAAATCGTGTCAAGGAATTCCAGACACGCGAATTCACTCCCACCGAAATCCAGGTCTTGTCTACTACCTTCCACTATGTGTCACATTAGACCACAACCACGACCCCGCGTTACCTGCAGTTGCACAACCGAATCAATCTTTCGTGATCAACGGAACCTGGCAGCCCCACCTCCTCCCACCTCGCCAACCTCTCTGCCCCGAGAACCCCCACCCCCCCCTGGCGCAATCCACGACCCATGACCACCGACGACACACCGCAACCTCGACCCCGTAAACTCGCCCATCACAATGCCCCCGACACTGAAAACCCCCTCCGTCCTCCCGAGAACCCCAACCTACAATCGCCCACAAGCCCGATCATCACCCTTCAACCCACCATCGCTCTTGACCAGATGACAACCCCACCACCACCCCACCCGGCCTTCATTCCCTGCTCTACCCCGCTCACTACCGTCACCACCCACGATAACCCGTCCCTCGCCAACCCCCCCAAACCCTTAGCCGACATGGTGGCCGACCTCCTCAAGATGACTTATATCGTGAACCATCGCCTACTTCAAGTCCATGCACAGGCCCAACAGACCGCCACCGATCAGCACGAGACCTCTACACGAAATGAGATCTTGGCTGCCGAAGTGAGGAGTGCCCTCCATACCAACGCATGCCAAGCGGCCACCCACGACCTCCTCAAGCAAGAGCTGCTGGCGACACAACCCGACACCAACAATTCGTTGATGAGTTCCAACAAGCCCGAACAACGTGGCACCATGACCAGGAACGTGCGGCACAAACACACACCGAACTCTTTGCCGAGTACGTCCGTCTCACCACCCAACACCAATAGACCGAGTCCCACCTCGCAGCCGTGACGGATGACCTCTTCGAACGGTCCGAGGCTCTGGCCACTGCCACTGCCAGAACTCACAGACTCAAGAGCGAGATTACAACCCTCAAGGCCGAACATGACGCTATGGTTCACCAAGTCGAGGTCGCCAATGAACGGAACAGATGACTCCTCATCAAACACCACCACCAGTGCGCCGACCTCAAAAAGGACATCATTGAACTCCGCACGACCAAAACCGCCCTCGAACATGCCCTCAACCCCGACACGATGGGCCCCTCCACCATTTAGACACCTCCCCTTACCTTGCCCGGCACTCTGAATAAGATTCAGGTACTCTCGGTGTATGTGACCTCGACATTACTGCTCTCCGAACTTTTCACTACACCACGTACACCGCGTAACCTTCTGACCCCAGCCACGTGTGTCCTTCGGTCGCTGGTAGCCACGCGTTGCGTATTCTTTGACGATGCCACCCCCCCAGACCGGCATACCTTCATCCGAGTGCTCCCTGAAAACAACCACGCCCTCGCCCTCTTCATGTTGTACCAGGAAGCCATCGAAGAACCCTCCCCCCCAGCCGACGACCTCTTCCCCCAACATCTCCCTATTTTGTTTCTCGAAGGCATGGCCTACCTACACACCACCATCACCCCAGACTTAGACATCTCCGATCTGGTCTATTTCACCTACCCTTTTGATGTCACGATGCAAGTCATTGAAGACCAGCTAGCCCACCTCTTCACAACGCTGGTGCGCTTACACCACATCGCCGACACCCTCACCCGCACCCTGTTGGAGAGCGCTAAGACCTCTGTGCCCCCTTTCGGTTTCCTCTGGCTAATACGCGCTTGGCAAACCGCCTAGGATGTCGGGGTTCGTACTCACATATTCAGCATCGAATACGCCACATTCAACTGGCCCACTGACCTCGAGGCTGACGACATACCAGAGTTAGCCCTATACCTCGACGTCTCTCGTGAGTATCAACTCATGACGTTCGATGAGGCTCGTGCCCGTGCCCTCCTACCCCCGCACCCCCCCCCCCCCCCCCGGAGATCAACCTGGAGTGGGACCACAACTCACCTGATGATCCTGACACCCAACCACCTCCTCACACTCACCATACCTCCTCCCCGCCTCCAAGCCCCCCACCACCTCCACCACCTCCCCCCCTTGCCACTCCCCTCCACACCCTCACCTCAACGAATGCCACGTCCCCAACCACACACACCCCATGTTCGGTGACAACCCCTTTCGCACACCCCCCTTGGTCCACCCCCATCCCCCCCCGCCACCCGACCCTTTCCCCCTCCAAACACGGGTCATCACCCACCCCGGTCGGACATTCACATATGTCATCCTCCGCAAAGCCCTCCCTTTCAACCACCCCCTCGCCCACCTCATGCTCCACCAATAACTCACCCCCCCCCATCTTCACTACACCTCCACTACTCCACGACCCGAGCGCCCGATTCAACGTTGCGGCCTTCTACGCTGATTTGGTCGACCGTTACCAACTCACCCACAGCCTCCAAACAGCCCTTGATTGCATCGAATGTGGTACAGGTTGGGACACTCGCCTTGATAATCAATCTATCGCCCCCATCCCCTGGGAGTTTGATTTCTGTGAGACCCCCCTACCCCTCACCCGCCTCTACACCTATTACCCCGAAGTCGCCTCCGAACCCCAAGTCGACATCTTCCTTTACCCCCATGTTTACCGCGATAAGATGTCTACTTGGGCGGCCGCAAACCCCACCCCCACTCGAGGGTGGGACCACCCCGTAGTCTACCCCCTCCTCGAACCACCTGGCATCCAACTCCCGTGGCGTTGTCGTGCCTTTCGGCGTCAGATCGTTTGCGTGAGCCGGGTGGAAACCGCTGGGGTTTTGGACTAGGAAGAGGAGAGTTTTAAGGCTAATAAGAATATAAATATGTTGTAAGAAAGAGTTATAGCAAACTCGTGAATCCCACGAGTGTATTGTATTCGATTAATCAATATTTAGATAAGAATATGTATTTAGATTGAAAGAAATATATAAGAAACTTGTGAATCCCACAAGTATAGATTATATTATTTTCGTGAATCCCACGATTATATTAATCGGTTGGTGTTTTCGGAAATATATCCAATTTCCAAATATTTCACACACAATTACATTGTGCTTCCCATCCTTATGTAGTGATGAGGAAGTCTTAGTAATCCATGCTTTTTCTCTAACTATAGACCCCATGCTTTTCCTATAGATAGACTATATGCTTTATCTAAAGTGATCATGCTTTTTCTAACTTGTGCGTTTTTTATCATGCACGCTAGATGTGTATGTGTAGCTTTTTCTTTTGTTATGCGTTTTTCTAATGTTTATCCTAGCGTGAATTTACCTTTCTATGTGGGACATCTATACTTTAACACTAATGAAATGCTAGTGTAATGGTAAGACATTACATTATTAACATGGAGGTGCAAGGTTCGAATCTTGCCCTATGCATGTTCCATTTATTTTGCTATTTTCTTCTATTTCTTCATTTTTTTATTGAATCTAATACTATATACGTTTTTCACGTAGTGTACAAAATACACTACGACACTCGCCCCCTCCAAACCCGCACATCCTCCGGTATGTGCCGAAGTTGTTGGTGTTTGTTAGTCTCCTCCGTCCGGTCTCTACCCGATTGGTTTCGTTGCCGGCTCGTAGTACCCTCGACTTCTCTTGTTATGTTGACTTTGTCTCTCCATTTGGAGCACATCCATTCTTTCCACCCGAACCATTGTCGACATCCGATCCACCATAGTCTTCGTTCGCTTTTTGCATGGCCTGCTTGGTCCTTGTCATCCGCGGTAGTATCTTTTCTTGCCCTCTTTCTTTTCTTCATCAATCTCGACTTCTTTTCGGATTTTCGGTTTAGTCGGATTAGCTTACTTCCGATTCGGTCTCGTCGGATCGTCTTTCGTTTAGTTCGGCTTCCTTTCCGATTTGTATTCGGTCGATCCGGACTCGGTTGATCGGTTTTTACCGATTCAGTGCTCTTTCGGGTCGGTTTCTTTTCTTTTCTTTTCGTCCGGATTTGCTTTCTTTTCTTCGTTTTCACCTGCCTTGTCCGGTTCGACTTTCGGCACTTCTTTCCGTTGTTCGCTACGTAGGTCCTCCGATATGTGCTCGTTGTTCGGTCCTCGTGTGGTTGTAATGCATGCTTCTTTTCTCGCCGTAGCGTGTGCTTCTTTATTCGCCATAACACGCGTTTCTTTATTCGCCGTAGAGCGTGCTCTGTATTACGCGCTTCTCCCGTCGTAGACCCGACCTCCGCATTGTCGCACTTTCTTTTAGATTGGAATTTCGGATGGATCATTTTCCATCCAAACCGACTTCCGACTTTACCTTCCTCGCCGCCATCTCCCGTCTCTCCGGTCTCACGTTGGTTCTCGGACACAACCGCCGAAGTCTCTAGATATTGTTGGCATGAATCCTCGGTATTACCTTCTTTCGTAGTTTCACCCTTAGCATTCTTCTCGGCTATCTCTTCATCGTATTCGTCGGCTTCGACATTCGTTTTCTCTCCGCCACCTTCCGTCTCTTCGGTCTCACGTTGCCTTTCGATCGCAACCGCCGGAGTCTCTGGAATCAGTGGTGGGGAAGTCTCGATATGGCAATCCGCCATTGATTCGTCCATAGCCACCTCCGATTCGATTTCGTCTTTTGTGGCTACCTCCTTAATCACATCCGCTTCACACTCTTTATCTGCATCAATTATGCAAACATCTATTATGCTTACCCCTTTTTGACCCGATGTCTCGGGCACTTGTATCCCGAAATTTCCTTCTACACTTGAATTATCGGCCTTATCCTTCGCCATCGTTCTTTCACAAGACGAGTGGGTGTCTTGTTCCACTCTTTCTCCCGTGGTACCATCATGTTGTATTTCGGCCTTCATATTGGCTTCATCGTTTTTCCTCAATCGACCATCCTTCATGGGCCATGTCGTTGTTGACGAGATTCTCAGCTTCCTTTCATCATGTCTTCGGCATACCCTTTCGACTTTGGCCCAATCCTCGGTAAGGCCGTTCGCACCGTCATCATCTTCGAGTTCAATCCCGATGTCCATCCTTTCTTTTCGATCGATCGATTTTACGAACATTAGGACTTTATCCTCTCCCACCAATCGTTGTTCCCGCTCCGAGATTCGAGCAAAACGATGCTCGAACTCTAGGAATGCTTGTGTTGCACTTCGGTGGGTCTTCTCCGATGCCACCCATTCGTCGAATTCTCGCCGATCTTGTCCCTTCAATCTCTTGTAATCATATGACTCTCGTAAAGCTTCTTCAAAGGACTCCCATGTCGAGTTTTGTTGTTGTATCTTGTGGATTCTTTCTTGTAGTTCGTCCGAGACCACCCGACTAAAGGATATCACTTGCAATCCTTCCGGTATCCGATATTGCATCATCTCCGCCTTATATTCACGTAGGTAGCGTGACACACCCTTACCATTGAATTCCCCGTTTCGTCGCAGAAGCCGCTCTACTGCCGCCTTCATCTCCGACATCGCACGTTGTTCTTGTTGCATCCGCTCAAACATTATCATCATCATGTTCATCGCCTCTTGTTGATTCTCCATCTCCTTGCCACCCGTCTTCACGTCGGGTTCACCAACTGTGTCGTGCCTTTCGGCGTCAGATCGTTTGCGTGAGCCGGGTGGAAACCGCTGGGGTTTTGGACTAGGAAGAGGAGAGTTTTAAGGCTAATAAGAATATAAATATGTTGTAAGAAAGAGTTATAGCAAACTCGTGAATCCCACGAGTGTATTGTATTCGATTAATCAATATTTAGATAAGAATATGTATTTAGATTGAAAGAAATATATAAGAAACTTGTGAATCCCACAAGTATAGATTATATTATTTTCGTGAATCCCACGATTATATTAATCAGTTGGTGTTTTCGGAAATATATCCAATTTCCAAATATTTCACACACAATTACATTGTGCTTCCCATCCTTATGTAGTGATGAGGAAGTCTTAGTAATCCATGCTTTTTCTCTAACTATAGACCCCATGCTTTTCCTATAGATAGACTATATGCTTTATCTAAAGTGATCATGCTTTTTCTAACTTGTGCGTTTTTTATCATGCACGCTAGATGTGTATGTGTAGCTTTTTCTTTTGTTATGCGTTTTTCTAATGTTTATCCTAGCGTGAATTTACCTTTCTATGTGGGACATCTATGCTTTAACACTAATGAAATGCTAGTGTAATGGTAAGACATTACATTATTAACATGGAGGTGCAAGGTTCGAATCTTGCCCTATGCATGTTCCATTTATTTTGCTATTTTCTTCTATTTCTTCATTTTTTTATTGAATCTAATACTATATACGTTTTTCACGTAGTGTACAAAATACACTACGACAGCGTTTCCCCTGGTTCGAGCACGCATCCTTCCGCGAATGGTTCACCCTCCATCCCCCCGAGATGCGTACCAACCCCACCTTTTTTCCCGTCCCCCGTCGTTGTTCATGGCACGACTTCTAAGCCGCCTAGGCATGCCTACCCACTTGTTGGGAGACAGGTCCCTCCGGATGGGAAGGGAGAAGAACGGTGCCGATGAACCGGATGAGGAGTACCCGGCTACGGAGAGCCGGATGGTGCAGACCCGGTGAGAACCGGATGAGGAGTACCCGGCTACGGAGAGCCGAATGGTGCAGACCTGGTGAGGAATGCTCACCGGATGAAGAGACATATTTGTAAATATGTTTCTGAGAGTCCATAGAGGCTATATTTGTAAATAGCCAAAAAGTCATATTAGTATAAATATGACTTAGGGCAAACTTTTAGTTTTGTTGTTGTCATTTCTTATTGGTGCAAGAAAAGAGAGAGCGTGTAACTGTGTACAAAGAGAGAGAGAGAGAGAGAGAAAGAGGTCGTTGCCTCTGTTGTAACCGCCGCCTGTGGCGAGGATTGTGAGAACGAGGTCGTTGCCTCCGTGAACTCACTGTTGTACATTCTAACATAGGGATAGTTTGCAGCCTGTGGGCTGCCATGGTTTTTTCCCTTAGTTTGGGTTTTTCCACGTAAACATCCTACGTACTTGTCTCTTCTTCGTGTTGTTCATTATTTCCCGTTTTCTGTGTACGATTCTAAGCTCGGTTGTGGCCGAGCGTTGCGTATAGGGAGCGTGCAGCTCCTGACAAAGTGGTATCAGAGCGAAATGACACAGAAAATGGACGAATCGTTTGGCGGCATGTTCAAGCTCACCGGCTCCAACTATTCAGTGTGGAAGTCGAAGATGAGGGACATGCTCGTGGTTAAAGATCTTTGGTTACCGGTTCAGTTCGGGGACAAGAGACCGGACAAGATCGACGCCACAATATGGGAGGTGATGCACATGAAGACAACGGCGTACATACGGTGCTTCATCGACATGAGCCTATACAACAACTTCAATGAAGAGAGCAAGGCTCATGAGCTCTGGGAGAAGATCGGCATTATGTTTCAAAACAAAAATGTTGTTAATCAGGTTTCGGTATTCCGGAAGCTAGTAAGACTTCGGTACCAAGATGGCTCCAGCATGGTGGAGCACATGAATGCCTTCCAGGGGCTGATACACCAGGCAACATCATTGGAAGTACCTCTCGCCGACGAGGTACTAGTGCTACTCCTGCTCGGTTCCCTCCCGGATAGCTGGGAGACACTGGTTGTCACTTTGGGCAACGCCGGGCCAGAAGGAAAGCGGTTATCCCTAGCAAGAGTAAAGACGAGCTTGCTAGATGAGGAGGCGCATCGGAAAGAAAAAGATACGAGCTCCGACTCCAAAGCGCTCCTTACCGAATCGGAATGCGGAAGACATAGAAACCGTAGTCCCCAGAACCGGGAGAAGTCGGGTCGGGGACACGGTCAAAGTCAAGGGGAAGGCCTACTTGCTTCTATTGTGGCAAGCCGGGACACTTCCAAAAGAATTGTCGGCATTTCCGAAAAGACAAGGAAACTGACGGTACCGATTCGAAGCGGACCCCGGACCAAAACGGTAAAGACCGGAGGGGCCGAACCGGAAGGGAACGACGGCAATCGTGGCAAGTGAAGAAGAGTTGATGCTCATCACCGAGGAGAGTGAGATAAACCTTGCCGGCGACGAGATGACCTGGGTGGTAGACTCCGGAGCGTCATTCCACCTTATCCCGGACCGGAAATGCTTCTCATCCTACTCATCCGGTGATCACGGCTGTGTCCGGATGGGGAATGAAGGTACATGCCGAATTGTCGGCATAGGAGACGTGTGGCTGTCAACATCAACCGGATGCAAGCTGCTGCTGAAGGATGTCTGACACGTTCCGAAGGTTCGTCTGAACCTGATATCTGCCGGTCGGCTATATGATGAAGGCTACACGGGTAGCATCCGGAACGGTGTCATGAAGTTCAGCAAAGGGAGCCTGATTGTGGCTCGGGCCCGGAAGGTCAACACATTGTACCTGATGAATGCCCGGTTATGTCCGAAAGAAGTGAACGTGGCATCCGACACTTCCGGTGAGCTGTGGCACAAGAGGTTGTGTCATATGAGCGAGAAGGGGATGAAGAGGCTTGCAGACGACAACCTCATTGCAGTGAAGAACGTGCACTTGGAGAAGTGCACTGATTGTCTAGCCGGTAAGCAAAACCAGACCTCCTTCAGACCAAGGCCACCGATGAGACGTAATGCACCACTGGAGTTGGTGCATACGGATGTGTGTCAAGTAGACACGAAGTCACATGCCGGAGCGCAGTACTTCGTGACTTTCATAGATGACCACAGCCGGAAGCTGTGGGCCACACCATTGAAGACGAAGGATCAGGTGCTATCCGTCTTCAAAGAGCTCCACGCGAGAGTGGAAAGAGAAACCGGCCGGAAGCTGAAGGCGATTCGAGCAGATAACGGAGGAGAATACCGAGGGCAGTTCGAGGAGTACTGTCGCTCGAAGGGAATCTAGCTCGAATTTACCGTGCCGAAGACGCCGGAACTAAACGGGCTGGTCGAGAGGATGAACCGGACCATAATGGAGAGGGTCCGGAGTAATGCTGGCGCATGCAAAACTACCCAAGAAGTTTTGGGTTGAGGCATTGTCGACGGCGACATATGTGATAAACAGATCACCCTCAGTGCCCTTGGACGGAGACACACCATAGAGAGTCTGGACCGGTAAGGAAGTGTCCTACCGGCATCTGAAGGTATTCGGGTCTCTTTCGTACGTACATGTAGCTAAGGACCGGAAATGAAAGTTAGATCCAAAGACTCGGCCATGCATATTCCTCGGTTACGGTGACGATGAGTACGAATACCGAATGTGGGACCTGGTCGACAAGAAGGTATTCCGGAGTCGAGATATTATCTTCATGGAGGACAAGACGCTCACCGACTGGGAGTCGGAGAAGAAGATAATGAACTCCGAGTTGACTGGTAAGGATCGACTCTACAATGAACAGACCCAACCGGTAAGAGACCGGTTAGCACTCGAGGAGCCAGCCGGTTACGGTGAGGATATCGAACCGGCAGAAGAAGAAGTAGAGGAAGCTGAAACCGGAACCGGCCAGGACCCCGAATCAGATTCGGATGAAGAGCAAATAGAGGAGCCGGTTACCGAAGCCCAGAGACGGAGATATCCTCTAAGAGAGAGAAGGGCCCCCTGGAGATTTCCGGATGCAGAGCATGTGCTGCTAACCGATGAGGGGGAGCCAGAAAGCTTCGAAGAAGCGAAGGATGACACCCACAGCCGCAAATGGTTAAGTGCCATGCAAGATGAGATGGATTCCCTGCATGAGAACCATACGTACGAACTGGTGGAGTTGCCGAAAGGAAAGTGGGCACTCCGAAACAAGTGGGTGTACAAGTTGAAACCGGGAGATGCCGGCAACCCCCCGAGATACAAAGCCAAGATCGTGGTGAAGGGGTTCCAGCAGAAGAAGGGTGTGGACTTCGACGAGATATTTGCCCCGGTAGTAAAGATGACCTCCATCCGGACGGTGCTGAGTATAGCGGCAAGCATGGACCTCGAGGTAGAGCAGCTAGACGTGAAGACGACATTCCTTCATGGTGACCTCGAAGAGGAGATCTACATGCAGCAACCGGAAGGATTCGTGGAGAAAGGGAAGGAGCACCTGGTTTGCCGGTTGAAGAAGAGCCTCTACGGGTTGAAGCAGGCCCCCCGGCAATGGTACCGGAAGTTCGACTCCTTCATGACCAATCAAGGGTACCACAAGACGCAGGCCGATCACTGCGTGTTTGTGAAGAAGTTCGAAGGAGGCGACTTCCTGATACTCCTTCTGTACGTGGACGACATGTTGATCGTCGGACGGGACCAAGTCAAAATACGGATGCTGAAGAAGGCCCTCAACCAGACCTTCTCAATGAAAGACTTGGGTCCGGCAAGACAGATGCTGGGGATGCATATTATCCGGAACTGGTCAGCGAAGCAATTATGGCTGTCACAGGAGAAGTACGTGACAAAGGTGCTTCACCGGTTCAACATGTCAGATGCGAAACCGGTCGAATCGACAGTTCCGGCAAACTGCAGGTTATCCGGTAAGCAAAGCCCAAAGACGAAAGCAGAGAAAGCGGATATGATGAAGATTCCATATGCCTCTGCCGTCGGGAGCTTAATGTACGTAATGGTTTTTACCCGACCGGATATAGGATACGCAGTCGGAGTGGTGAGCCGGTTTATGAGCAATCCCGGCAAGGAGCATTGGAACGCTGTCAAATGGATACTCTGGTACTTGAAGGGCACTTCAAATATGTGTCTCCGATTCGGCTCCGGAAAACCTCAACTTGACGGTTACACCGATTCGGACATGTCGGCTAATGTGGATACTAGCCGGTCTACATCCAGGTACGTAATGACATATGCATGGGGAGCTGTTTCGTGGCAGTCAAGGCTGCAAAAGACGGTTGCATTGTCAACCACGGAGGCGGAGTACATGGCGGCTGTGGAAGCCGACAAGGAAATATTATGGATGAAGGACTTCATCGGAGAGCTCGGTATCCGGCAAGCTGAATATCGACTCTATTGCGACAGTCAAAGTGCCATCCATCTTGCTAAGAATGCGGCCTACCATTCCCGGACGAAGCATATCCAGTGAAGGTATCATTGGATCCGGGAAAGAGTAGATGACCAGGAGTTCGCGCTGATGAAGATCCACACGGCCGAGAACGGGTCAGATATGCTGACCAAAGTGCTGATACCTGACAAGCTGGATGCATGCCGGAAGAGAATCGGACTAGTAAGACACCCCATGCCGGAGTGAAGGGGGAGTTTGTTGGGAGACAGGTCCCTCCGGATGGGAAGGGAGAAGAACAGTACCGGATGAGGAGTACCCGGCTACGGAGAGCCGGATGGTGCAGACCCGGTGAGAACCGGATGAGGAGTACCCGGCTACGGAGAACCGGATGAGGAGTACCCGGCTACGGAGAGCCGGATGGTGCAGACCCGGTGAGAACCGGATGAGGAGTACCCGGCTACGGAGAGCCGGATGGTGCAGACCCGGTGAGAACCGAATGAGGAGTACCCGGCTGCGGAGAGTCGGATGGTGCAGACCCGGTTAGGAATGCTCACTGGATGAAGAGACATATTCGTAAATATGTTTCTGAGAGTCCATCGAGGCTATATTTGTAAATAGCCGAAAAGTCATATTAGTATAAATATGACTTAGGGCAAACTTTTAGTTTTGTTGTTGTCATTTCTTGTTGGTGCAAGAAAAGAGAGAGTGCGTAACTGTGTACAGAGAGAGAGAGAGAGAGAGAAAGAGAAAGAGGTCGTTGCCTCTGTTGTAACCGCCACCTGTGGCGAGGATCGTGAGAACGAGGTCGTTGCCTCCGTGAACTCACTGTTGTACATTCTAACATAGGGATAGTTTGCAGCATGTGGGCTGCCGTGGTTTTTTCCCTTAGTTTGGGTTTTTCCATGTAAAAATCCTGCGTACTTGTCTCTTCTTCGTGTTGTTCATTATTTCCCATTTTCTGTGTACGATTCTAAGCTCGGTTGTGGCCAAGCGTTGCGTATAGGGAGCGTGCAGCTCCTGACACCACTCTCCATTCAACTGGCTTGTGTTCCCCCGACCCCCGCGCACATCCCCGACCGAACCGGGCATGATTCGGGTCATGCGACGATTTCTACGTACATACCTCGACGTCCCTGACCCCGACATTCAAGCCAGCCTTTGCTTTTTGCAACTACTGCTCATACTCCTTTACTCTGGCCCGTATGAAGCCCCCCCTTCAAACGACACAACCACCCAACGTCGGGCCTTGCCTTTGATTTGAATAAAGGTCCTACTCGTCGTCAACTGGTCGGCCTTTGGACCCCCGTCAACATGCTCCCCGCCACCTACAAATGGGATTTTGAAACCATGATCAACATGCGTTTTTTTCCTGCTTACATAAGTTTTAGTCGAAACCCCCCTTCTCCCTTCACCGGCCACAACACTTGCACCTGGCTCACCGGCCCCAAGAAGGACTTCTTCACAACGACCGACCAAATGCATGAAATCCGGTTGCCACCACTAAACATCCGCCGTCTTCGCCATCATCTCCGCCGCCACCCACCTCCCGAGGAATCCCCCTACTCCATCCTTCTCAACCCCGACGCCTGAAGCTCCCCTCCCATAGTTCACCCGGGAGTGTGCACTCATTAGGTTGGGGGGGATGTTAAGCGCTTGGATAACAACACAACCAGTCATGAATAAGAGCGCATCAAAAAGGACGTAGTATGAAGACGAAACGACAAGAGGAAAAGAAGCAAAGAGACGTCCAAGTGTGAAAGGCCCATACCCTAAACGTGAATGCTAAACTGTTCATCCATGACACTTATTGTGATTGCCAATACCGTGGAAATAAATGCAACAATTTACTAAAAATTTGGATGATTATTGAAAAGTGAAAAGAATAAAATATGGAAGCTTGTAAACAACAGACACAGCCGGTTGAGCCAAACAATAGTAGACAATTAGGTATACACAAAGAGTGAAGTACACTAAGAAAGGGGGAGACTGAGTTAGCAGACAACAAAACTTCTATTAAAAAATAATAGTACTCAGTACATGCAATGTGCTCATAGAGCTCTTTTTAGACAAGCCCTTGACAGTGGGCTGACACAATTACTGACAAAATACTTAGTGCTCACTTATGAGCTCTGACACTAAACAACCTATTATATTCCTATTACTAAAATAGGAATGTAGGCTCTAACGACACCTACGACCGTCTAGCTTCTTCAGCCGATCCGGCTTCATGTTGAGCTTGTAACTCAACGAAAAGCATATGTCATCCCTATGTGTTTCACAATTCAAAGATCACGCGACTCAAATGCAAATGGATGATGCCACAATGGACATAGAACTAGAGTTGACAACAAAAGCAAAAGTCGAAAAAAGGGAACGATTGAAGTCTGAAGCATATCCTACTATAGAAGCACTTCAATGGTTCGAGCAAGCATTAAGATCGATGATATAAGGTTGCTTGTTGGTGAGGAACAAATTGTCGATATGCAAAAAAAGTTGTACAATTTAGGAGCACCAACAATGACCAATATGTTGAGAAACGAATCGTCAATCCACAATAATGGAATGTGCTGAATTACATAGTTTGGAAACACAGAAGACAATGTGCACAGATTTTACGTGGAAACCCTAAAGTGGGAGAAAACCACGGAGAACGGAGCTTCACTATATATAGTGGATATACAAGGACGGGATTAGAGTACAACACTCTCTTGTCTGAGTGTATCAACCATGCAAGGCTCTTACAAAACGTGGTTATGGTGCCGCTCACACAGACTCTCTTCTCGTTCTCTACAACAGAGGATCACACACAATTTTGCATCACACACACTACAAACACTACTTGCCCTAAGTGTATTTATATTTATACCCTGTATGGGCTATTTACAAATGTAGCCACTACTACACAACACTACTATTATTATCTATATAATAAGTAGCCATCAATTGACCCTAGTGTTGATTGTCCAGCCGGTCCAACTAGGCGGCCTAGTCATCGACCATCTGGTTGGTCCGACTAGTCGGTCGCGTCTTCGACCTGGATCTCCTTTATGTCAACTCACCCAGTCGACTTTCTTGCAGTCGACTCTTCAACCATCGGTACTCGGCCTGGGCAGTTTGCTCCTCCTAGTCTTCGATTGTTAGCACTTCTTGGCCCGAACAATCGGCTCTTCTCACTAGAGGGACATATTCCTAACAAACTCCTCTGTGGGGAGGGGTATGTTATTCCTTTCCTCTGTCGATAGACTCTAAGTCTGTCCATCGATAGGTTCTTTGTCAGCATGTCAGATCCATTGTCATCAGTATGGATTTTCACGAGGGTAAACTCTCCCTCTTCGACTTTCTCCCGCAATCAGTGATACCTTCTCTGTATGTGCCTTGTCCGAGAGTGGTATGTAGCATTCTTGGCTAGGTGTATGGCACTCTGGCTGTCACAATGAAGCAAGAAATCCATTTCCTTCATTCCCAACTCGCTAAGAAAGTTTCTCATCCAAATCAACTCCTTGCCAGCCTCTACCGCTGTAACTATTTTTTAGGTGAAGTCCCTCCAGTGACAAATCAGCCCCTCCTATTTTAGGTGAAGTTTGAAGCATATCCTACTATAGAAGCACTTCAATGGTTCGAGCAAGCATTAAGATCGATGAATAAGGTTGCTTGCTGGCGAGGAACAAATCGCAGATATGAGAAAAAAGTTGTATAATTTAGGAGCACCAACAATGACTAATATGCCAAAAGGAGGAGAACAAAAACAAAAATTTGGTTATAAAAGAGGTGAGACACTCAAAATTTTGAATGAACTTATTGGAATCTCCCCGAACAAGATCGAAATACATGGTGGAAGAATACAGAGAGGCGGTTGCTAAATTGTGAAAGTGAGAAGGTTTGGTGTTTGGATTGTAACTTTGACATTTGATTTTAAGGGATAAAAAATTGTGGGTGTAATTTGCCATCCTCTGAACAACAACCATGATCCCTGACTTTTTATTTAAATCCTATGATGTTTTAGGTTTTTAGTGTTTGGATTTTTTAGATCTAAAACGTCAAGATTTTGAGGTTTGAATATATGTATGACAAAACTTTTTTATGGTGGCTGAAATTTTAGGGTTGTAATGGTTTTAGGTCGATTTTTGTGATCGTTGGCCCAATTCGTGATTGAAATTATGTGAACTATGAAGTTTCTCGTCTTTTAAAAAATGCCAAGGGTACATGAAGTTTTTATGGTGGATAGAATTTGTTGTGTCTCCGAAATCTGAACGATGAAGTGTTTATGGTTTTTTGATGAATATGTGTCGTCTTTAAAGCATTTCGTTTGTGTTAGTGGAACTTTTTAGTATCTTGTAAACAAAATATTGGTGCAAAATTTTAAATTGTAGATGAAATCTGAGAAGGTTAAGTGTTTGGAATGAATGATCGTTGACAATTTGTTTACATTGGGTGATGTCCCGAGTTTTTGGTGAGTGGATTTTTTATATCTAAAACTTAGAGGTTTTGATTTCTGAATATGTTTAATAATGATTTTTTTCCTTTTTATGATCTTAGAAGTTTTTCGAAGTTTTTGATCTCTTCAGAAATTTCAGCGGGGTTAGCCTTGACAGCGGTTAGATAGAGCCGGGTTCACCGTGAGAGTCGGAGGGGTAGAGTGGGGTTACGCGTGATAGCCATGGGTTAGAGCGGGGTTAGCGTGAGAGTGGGAGGGGGGAAGAGCTAAGTTAGGCATGATAGACGTGGGTCAGGGCCGGGTGGTTAGCCATGAGAGTCGTAAGGGTAGAGCTCTAACCAACGGTGTAGATCGCACACGATTATGGAAACGTGTCTAACATTGTCTCTGACTGCGATTTGCTCACCAAGTCAGATGCCAGGACATGCCTATTTATTTATTACATATACCCTTGGAAGTTTGTATAACATATAACATATATGTATATGATTCTGGTATCAAAATAGTGAGGAGATGAGGGGGAGGGGGAGGGTGTGTGTGTGTGGGTGGGATTGGATTGGAGACCGGAGTGCAGAAAGAAATTATTATTATTATTAGGGAAAAGTACCAGGATACCCCCGGAAGTTCGACTATTTACCAGAATGCCCCTGGCTATGTCGAACTTCCAGGGGTATCCTGGTACTTTTCCCTTATTATTATGTATGTATAAGGGCCGACCCATCCCGTCCCATCCCATCCCATCCCATCCGCCGTCCGGGTAACGCTTCTTTGTCCCTCCTTCTTTCCTCTGTTCTGTTCTGTTCTGTGTGATCCTGCCAGTGCCCCCTTCGAAGAAACAGCGATGGATGAGAATTAATTAGTGTTTTGTGGTTGATTCTACTCTTACTTCTCTGTGCAGGTTTTGCTCATTTTCTTCCTCCACCATTATTATCTCGTTGCAGACGCTTCTAGTTGCGAAGGATACTGACTTTTTCCTTTGGTGGTCACTGGCGTGATGGCTCTACCCCAGCTTCTGAAGAAGAAGAAGAAGGTGTGTGTGTGTGTGGTTGATGCCTTGTTGGTTTGTTCGCCGATTCTTTTATGTTCGCATTAGAGATCAGGTTCCGACTACCGAATGTTTGGATTAGAGATTAAGGACTAAGGTTACGTTATATTGGCACTAGAGGTCAAGCTAAGGTTGCCTTCTTTTTTCTTTGGAGATCAACCTAAGGTTTCCTCATCTTTGCACTAGAGATCTAGCTAAGTTTACTTTACGTTTACATTGAGGGTGAAGCTAAGGTTACTTTATGTTTTTTTGCATTAGAGAACAACCTAAGGTTATGGTATGTTGCATTAGAGATCAACCTAAGTTTAGATGTTACCTTATGCTGTGTTAGAGACCAAGATAACACCACTGTATTTTGCAGTAGGGAACAAGTTAAGGTTAAATTATTTTGAATTTTGTGAGTCAGTTAGCTTAATGCTGTGCTGCATCAAGCTAATATTGCCATTTGACTTGAGATTACCTTATGTTGCATTAAATCAAGTTAAAACTTATCTTATGTCTCATGGTTTATTGTGTATGCTTTTGCTTGTGGACGAACAGAGTGATGGAATTTTAAGATCCTTTGGGAATCTAGCAAGGTACCGATACTATGAAAATGCCTTCCATTCCATTTATGAAGGTATGGTCAACTCTTCTTTGATCTTACAAACCCATATGAAGATTTCCCTTGTTCAATGCTGGAAATGATCTCAGAGTTCTTATTTTTGCAATTATTTTTTTGCTGAGTTTTTCTCATGTTAGTAGAGTGTTTGTTATGCCTTGCCAAAAAAACCTGATTTGGTGGTATTTACTCATCATGGTTATTCGTTTGAGCAATGGATTTGTTTAGTTAGTATAGAATTGTCTAAAGTTATAAACTTCCATGATGGTAAGTTTCCCATGTATGTCTGTGATCTACAGTCTGATTGCACAATGCAACTAGTAAAACTTTTCTTTTGTGGTAGCCCGGAAATAATCAGAAGATGCTTGCTGAGAACAATGGATGTGGAGATGATAAGTATGGTGTGTTGAAGAATAGGTGCTCGAAGATCGACAACCTAGATAAATTTTTATTTGCAGAAGTTTGGTTTACTTACCTTTAAGATCTTTGTAACAAGACACCGCACCTGACTAAGTTAACTGTGTTTTTGATGTACACAACCCAGGAAAAGAGAACATGGTTTGCATTTTGTCATGGCCATTACTGTGAGTCGAAGAATATTAGAGTAACTCATGTTTAGGGACAACACAACAAAACAAATGGAAGTTTGAATGAGCCCCGATGATTTAAATGGAAGGACTATAATCTCAAAACCTATTTTACAAAAATATATAAGAGTGATATTCCTCACGTCTTTAGATGAGCGATGGTGAGATGAGACTTAATATTCCAGTAGTTGCAAGAACGGAAAGGACACTGTCACATGTGTTATAAATGGGTGAGGCTTCATATTTTAACAAAAGAATGAAAATATATAGAGAAAAAAAGAGAGTACGTTGAAGTCAAATCTGTTCCAATGTGTATTACCATCCCCCATAAGAACTATTATGTAACATTTGTTACTTCATAGTGTATCCTTGTATTACTTTGAATTCCTCTTTAGCTTATAGTATGTTCCTTTGAAATTCTTATTTCCTTAGCAATGGCCCATTTATTTGATATCTTGTATCTTTCATAATTTCTTGTGTCAGTATGATATATATTTTGTTTCTCTTTATAGGTGGGCAACAGCGAACTCTCTCTGGCTATATTGGCAGATTTGCGAAACGAGTGACAGACAATGTGGATGATGCTGAAGTATCACTTCTGAAAGAATATAACAAAAGAGACCCAGAATATGTGATACGGTGGTTTGAAAGGAGTCGTCCACATCAATGGTACAGTCCTGGTATTTTGGCAGAATATGTGAAGGCCTTAGTCAAGACTGATAAACTGGATAAGATTGAATTGTTGTCCGTTATACAAGAAGGTATCCATTGACATTTGGAAGTCCTGGTATTTTTTCTGGTTTGCAACTCTGATTTATTTCTTCGTACATTCTGTCTCGTATGCACAGGCTCTAAAGCTCGAGGCGGAGGGCAAATACAGGGTTTGGGAGCTTCCTTTGCAGGTTCTCTGCAGCCATCACTGGGAGGTATTGGAGCAACAAAAGATGGCATTCTAGGAAGTGCTTCTTCTCCCATTCATATGGTTACTTCTGAAGGGGGCTTTAAGCAACAATTCTGGCGTACTGTACGGACATTGGGGCTGGCCTTCCTTATGGTTTCTGCAATTGGAGCCCTCTTCGAGGATCGAGGAATTGGAAAAGGTTGGATTTGTTTTTTTTTGTGGGATCAAATGTGGCTTTGTGGAAATCAAGAACTCTCAACCTGTGCCTTACAGGGGAAGGGTTCTAACTACTAGGCTAACTTCGTGTGCTCAATTGGTCTTCATTTGTGAGCTTATTTTGTGAACAGGCCTTGGTTTGAGTGAGGAACCACAACCAAGCATAGAGTCGAATACCAAGTTTAGTGATGTCAAAGGTGTAGATGAAGCGAAGGCAGAATTAGAAGAGATTGTATGCTATTTACGAGATCCAAAGGTATGTTGTGTTAGGATATCAAATTGAAGGATGGTTTTGGCTTCTATCACTGTCAATAATTAATGTGATGAGCTGGCAGTCTTGACTTGTTACTATTTTATTCGCAGCGGTTCACCGCATTAGGTGGAAAGCTACCCAAGGGTGTTCTACTGGTCGGTCCACCAGGTACTGGCAAGACAATGCTTGCACGTGCCATTGCAGGGGAGGCCGGAGTCCCATTTTTCTATTGTAGTGGCAGTGAGTTTGAGGAGATGTTTGTGGGTGTTGGGGCTAGAAGGGTTCGTGATCTCTTTGCAGCAGCAAAGAAGCGATCTCCATGCATTGTGTTTATGGATGAAATTGACGCTATTGGGGGAAGTAGAAACCCAAAAGATCAACAGTATGTTAGGATGACCCTGAATCAGCTTTTAGTTGAACTTGATGGGTTTAAACAGAATGAAGGGATCATAGTCATTGCAGCAACAAACTTTCCAGAATCTCTCGACAAGGCACTTATCCGTCCTGGGCGCTTTGATCGACATGTAGTGGTACCAAATCCTGATGTAGAGGGTAGACGCCAGATCTTGGAGTACCACATGTCCAAAGTAAGCGGACTCTGACAGAAATCCTTTATCATTGTAAGTTTTACTTTAAACTAATGTTCTTTTTCAACTTCATGCTTATGGAAGGTTCTGAAGTCTGATGACGTTGATCTCATGATAATTGCTCGAGGAACACCTGGATTCTCAGGAGCTGATCTTGCAAACCTTATAAATGTGGCTGCATTAAGGGCAGCCATGGATGGTCTGAAGTCAGTTGGCATGGTGGAGCTGGAATATGCGAAAGATAGAATTATGATGGGCAGTGAGAGAAAGTCAGCAGTCATATCAGAGGAGTCTAGAAAACTTACAGCTTATCACGAAGGTGGACACGCTCTTGTTGCATTCCATACAGATGGAGCGATGCCCGTACACAAAGCTACTATTGTTCCTCGTGGGTCCTCTCTTGGTATGGTGGCCCAACTCCCTGAAAAAGATCAAGATAGCCTCTCCCGAAAGCAGATGCTAGCCCGCTTGAATGTAGCAATGGGTGGTCGAGCGGCTGAAGAAATTATCTTTGGGGAGAGTGAAGTAACTTCGGGTGCCTCGCAGGACTTCAAATCAGCCACTGATCTTGCGCAAGCGATGGTGACAAAGTTTGGGATGAGTAAAGCTGTTGGGCATGTTGTCCACGACTACGTGAATGATGGGAACAACATGAGCACTGAGACAAGGTTACTCGTAGAAAAGGAGGTTCGAGATCTCGTGCAAGGAGCATATGAGAATGCAAAGTATATCTTGACAACAAATGAAGAGGAGTTGCATCTCTTGGCGAAGGCACTCTTAGAGCATGAAACCCTTACTGGGAAACAGATAAAGGAGATGCTTGCAAACTCAAAAAAGTCAATGTCTCCTACCATGACGCCGGTTGAAGTTTCAGCAATTCCTACCTCTGTATCCTCTTCTCCGTCTCCATCAATTCCGTCAGCTGCTGCAGCTGCGGCTTCTGCTGCTGCCACCGCGACAAAAGCAAAGGGTGTGACACAACCTGTTGGGAACTAGGGTTTCAACTAAAGGAAATCTTGTTGTATTTTTGCAGATGGCCTCAGCAATAGTTGGATGAGATCGATATGAATGATGGTATGACATCAGATGGTTATGTGCTTCCCGCCATGATGGCCAAGAATTTGAACATTGAAATGGATGGTGCCATGTAAGTGAGGAGATGATTTTGTCCATATATACACATTGTCTCCCTGCCTTGAACAGGTCATGTAAATTTCTATTATTGAACCAAAGGTAGATGCTTAGCTTAACATTGTAATCAGGCATAATGATAATCTGTTTGCGAACATATTTTCCATTATCCTCAAGGCCCATTACTCGTTTGCAATTTGGAGATTAGTTTGTTTGGGGTCATATTAGCCCGCGAAAGATTTAAAGAGCCTTGGGCTATAAGTATCAACGGAAGAAAAAAATTGGAATGTTTTCGCATATGTGAAACCAATCATAATTTGATAACAGCCAGGTCCAAGTTTGGGGATCCTATGTAAAGGGGGGTAGATAGAAATCTGGGCACTTATTCAGAGAAGAATTTGATAACATCCAGGACCAAGTTTGGGGATCCTATTAAAAAAGGGGTAGGTAGAAATCTGGGCACTTCATTGGTTATGAGAAATGACCTCAAAAAGATGTCGAAGGACCCAAGGCACAACAAAAATTAATTGAGGGGAAGCAACAAGCCTAAAAAATCTATGTTTGTAATGTAGCACAGAAGGATACAAAAACCAATGATAGATTTTGAGGTGGAACAAAATGAGTAGACCAAGCTTGATCGCACCAACTTTATAATGTCAAGGATCTCTAAATGCAAATGGGAGCAACAATGATCATTCCTTAGTGCAAAAACTAGTAGAGTTCCTAAAACCAAGCAAGAAAATAGTTTTATTTATGAATGAGACTTTTTTAAAATGTTAATTTATGAAAACTTGGAAGAGATTTGCCACATCACACATTTTTATTCCATACGGTATACTAAAATCCAAAACTGTCTTTTTCTTGAACAAGCAGACTACATTGGTAAACTGGCTAGATCACTATGTTCGCCATCTACATTATTTACCGATTCGGACCAACATATATTGGTGATCCCATTCGTCCTATTTAATCTCCAAGGAAAATATTATAATCTACATGTTGGGAATAATTAAACTAATTCATTCCCATTTCTATGCACGTCCATGTCCCTCAATAGTCCCACATGATTTATGATTATGATTTGATGGTTTTTTTAAGCTTTTTGCTTTATTGGCTAGAGTTATTTATTTCAAGGAAAATTTTTGATCCATGAGATAAGAATTGGCCCCTGAAGATAAGAGAGCAAAGGAAAGCACTTTGTTTGGTTTGAGTCTAACTAATTAAGTTAAGACAAAAGAAAGGAAAGAGGTGGGCAAAACCATCCGACCACCTCCTAATGGCGTGAGACGCACTGGAACCTCCTTGATGTTCCATACAATGAATGGTTGATGCGAGTCGTACATTTAGTTTCAAAGGATCACATGTGCTTAGGTAACAAGAGCCATAACCACACTGACATAATCTCAACATAAGTCGAGCCTACCCTCAATAAGAAGGTAGGTCGCCTCCTTTTATAGGATGAAACCATAGGACCTAATGTGTTCACACTTGGCTACTTTATGTGAAGTGGTCAAGTGATAACACATGTAATAGTTATCTCAAGGTGTAGAATTGAATATTACATTCATACCTTCATTCCATTTAGAATTAACAAGAACACACTCCTTGAAAGATTAGGGAAAACTACGAAAAACCTATCTCATGATTAGTTATGGTTATGCATATAATATACTTCCCCACTTTAAATGATTGCACTCTTGCAGTGACTATTTGAGGGCAATGTCTCTTGATGTGCTTTGATGAGTAGAGCATTAATCAATTACGCTAATGAAGTAATACGTTTAGGTATTGTGTAAGTTCCACAAAGTTAAAAGGCACCTCAAGGGTATGCCTTAGGTTCGGAGTCGAAAAATCTGTGCTCGAAGGATTTACCGATTCGGACATGTCGCGGGACACAGACTCAAGCTGATCCACATAAGGACATGTGATGACCTATGCAGGGGGAGCAATGTCGTGGCAGTCACGACTGTAGAAGTTTGTGGCCTTGTCAACCACAGAGGCAGAATATATGGCAACGGTAGAGGCTAGGGAAGAAATGATTTGGATGAAGAATTTCCGTAGTGAACTAGGAATGAAACAAGACAATTCCTACGCCACTGGGATAATCAGAGTACCATACATCTAGCCAAGAACGCTGCTTACCACTCCCGAACCAAGCATATACAAAGGAGGTATCACTAGTTGAGGGAGAAACTGGATGACAGGGGAGTTTACCCTCGTAAAGATCCATACTAACGACAATGGCTCCAACAGGGGGAGTTTACCCTCGTAGATTTCGTGTACGTGTCAACTGTTTCAATAACATCGATTTTGAATAGGGGTACGATCCGCGGGTTTTCTTCGAGGTAATTATCCACCTCTTTATCGTCTAGGCCTTTTAACATGTGAATTTCCTCCACATATAACGGGGTCAACTCTTTCGTTGTTGGTGCACTTTTCTGAGTTGGCACCCGAATTTTGGTTCGGCTGCGACGAAAGCTACCGAGCGCAACCATGGTCTTCCCAATAGTAGGGGGTATGCGCTCGGCGTGTCTAGAGCCCGGGGGCTTCACTGTTAAAACTTGTATGATAGCACGTGAGTTCATCAAAAGGGGTTTAAATTAGGCATTGAGGTACAGAATGTATATATATAAGGGTATTAATAAATATTTTAAAATATATTTACATAAGGGTATTATCAATTATGTTGGAGAAAAAAATTACATAAGCCCATGAAATATTAGATATTTCAATGAGATAGTAAAGAATATATTATGTAAACAATACTCAAAAATTTGGAGTAGCATATATACATACATTCTTGTATAGATAGATAGATAGATAGATACATATATATGCATGCATGCATATATACCTACATTCAAACATTACATCCATTAATATGTATATACATACATTACACCCATTTATACATCCATATGTGTGTGTGTATGTATATGTATTTATGTATTTATGTATGTATGTATGTATGTATGTATGTATGATCAGCCATATATATTGACATACATACAGTAACATATATATACAATAAATACATAAAAATTACATAATACATATATACTAAACATTCTTACAAACATATTTTATATGTGACATATACCATAGATATATCATTATACACACAATTATATACAAATGCATATATACATACCAAACACAAAAAATATACATAAATAAATTACATATTATATATATACACATAAATATAAAAAAAATAAATATATATTAATACATAAAATTACATATTATGTTTTACAAATCTTCATACATACAAGTTAAAACAAGCTACATATATTACATATATATACACATGCACACACGCACACATACACACAACACACACACATAAATAAATTAGATATTACATATCATGTAATCCATACTTTCTTTCTTTCTTTCTTTTTTACAAAAAAATTCGACTTCCATTAGTTAAGAAAAAGTACATAGGATAAAACAACTAATTGCTGATTGAGAGAGGTAATCCATACATATTACACAATATACAAATTTACTTACACATACATACATACATTACATAGATATATTTATTACATATGTACATACATATTCCACATATCACCATATATATAGGTTATACGGGGTCATACAAACTACAATACTTACATACATACACACACATTAGATATATGTATACTTACACATACATCGGATATATACATGCATTACCTACATATTACAAACATACATCCATCCCTATATGAGCCATACACATACTAAACATGAAAATATCTTGAAAATATACATACATAAATACATTACATATATACACATATATGCATTCATACATGTACTTACATATATGATATCACCATATACATTTTTTATTTTATATTTTATAAAAGATAGCTTGTCATTAGTATAAACAATTTACTAGATTTTAAACCTCTATGCGATTGGCAGGGGAAACAACCATTTCATACATATCACCATATACATACACATACATATTACGAACACACATCCATGCTCATTGAATCATGTGCATTGACATATGCATACACATACATACATTACATATGTACATACATATTCCACATATCACCATATATATGTATAGGTCATACGGGGTCATACAATATACATACACACATACATTGGATTTATGCATACATATTACGTACATATTACAAACATACATCCTTATATGAGCCATACAAATACTAAACACGAAAATACCCCGAAATTATACATACATAAATACATTACCTATTGCATATATACACATAAGTACATTCATACATGTACATGCATATATTCATTTATACGTTACTACATGTATATACGTACATATGCCTACAATGTTACACATATAAATTTTACAAACATACATCCATACACATATATACATACGTTGCATATGTATATTACATACATACATACATGCATGCATGCATACACATACACATACACATACATGCATACATGCATATATGCATATACATACATACATACATTGCATATGTATATTACATACACATACATACATACATTACATATGTACATAGATAACATCGCATACACACACACACACAATCATACACACTACAATAGTGCATATATACATACACATACATACATTAGCTATATACATGGATATTGTGGACATATTACAATCACACATCCATACACTTTGAATCATATATATTGACATATGTATATATGCATACAGACATACACACATACACACATTGCATACATCACATACATTACATATGCATACACATTCGTACATTTGTGCATGGACATACATATATTCATTCATACATTGCTACACATATATACGTACATATGCCTACAATGATACACATATAAATTTTACAAACATACATCCATACACATCCATCCATCCATACATACACATATATACATACATATATTCCTAATACACAACAATAGTACATGTATACATACATTAGATATATACATATATATTATGCACATATTACAATCACATATCCATACACATTGAATCATATACATTGGCATATGTATATATGCATACACATAGTATACATACACACATTCATACATACACACATTGCATACATCACATACATTACATATGCATATACATATGTGCATTCATACATGGACAAACATATATACATTCATAAATTGCTACACGTATACACGTACATATGCCTACAACGATGCGGACCGCCGTACTAGCACGGGAGAATCCACCCTCCTTCGATCTTCAATCTATGTTATTGGTTGAAGAGAATCATGTTCGAACAAGGAGCAACGCCTCGGAAGGCCACATGCTCTACACGCATTCGGATGGAGGAAGAGGATGCAGCCGAGCAAGAGGCCGATTCGCCCAAGGATGAGGCGGACGAGGTCTAACTTACGACAACAACTCCCAATTTCGGCAACAAAACGGAAGCCATCGAGGAACCTTCGGAAGAAGGGGGAGCTTCCTGTTGAGAGACAAGCTCAACATCGGCCGGATCGGCTGAAGAAGCCGAGGACCAGATCGGTTGGGACCGATCGGTTAGGCCGAGTGCGTACACCGGGAGGCCGTTAGGAAAGATATTCCGTGAGGAATATATTTGGGAGTTAGTGTAGGAGCTCTTGATGAGCATTGAAGTACTGTCAGTACTTCGGTCAGTCCTTTTAGGACTTGTATAAAAGTGCTCACTGAGCACGTCTTATATACATAGAGATTGAGTATTATTGTGAAATATAGTTCTTTTGTTTTTCTCTCTCTGTCTCTCCCGCGTATACTGTCCATTAAACCTGTGTTTCCTTCCTCTGTTCTGTCTTCATACCTGCTTCCGCACACTACTTTCTACATGGTATCAGAGCGCGAGGGTTGAGAACCTCTCTGCAGCCGACACAGCTTGACGAAGAAGAACAAGAAGAACGATGGATAGAGGCATGGCGAGCTCGCTTCCAACAGAGAAGCTCGACAGAACCAACTACGCGTCTTGGTCCTACAAGATGCACCAGTACTTGCTCGGCCACGGCTACTGGATTTATGTCGAAGGAGCTAATGACGCGGCACCCGAATCGACACACAGAGACTTCCCGTCGTGGGAGCAATCAGTGAGCAGGGTACTATACTGCTTCGTGTCGTGTGTGGGCGAACAACTATTGAGCTATGTTCGGGATGCAAAGACGCCAAAGGGTGGGTGGGAAAATCTGAAGAAGATTTTTGCCGCGAGCACCACAGCCAGGAAGCTTCAGCTCCGACAGGAGTTGAGCAACCTACGACAACGCGACTTGTCGGTGGCGGACTATACCTCGAAGATCAAGGATATCTGCGACTCCCTCGCCTCCATAGAGGTGAACATTGAGGAGAGCGAGATGGTCCAGATCTGTCTCGGAGGTTTGGCGTCAAAGTTCGGAGCGTTCCGAACGGCTGTGTGTACCCGGGAGAATACGCCGTCCTTTTTCGACTTACAGTCGATGCTCCTGGTAGAGGAGAACCATGCAGGTGCGTCTACAAGCACGCACACCAACAACAGAATGCTGTACACGGAGGGAGATAGGCCCCGTGGACGTGGAGGACGAGGCGAGTCGGCACGCAATGGAGGCGGCCGACGAGATCAAGAAAGAAGGCACCGAAGTGATGCCGACAGCAACTCTGGACCCTCCGGAAACAGGGGGAGTCGAAGCGATGAGAACCAGCAAGGGAAGTACATCGCGGAGTGCTGGTACTGTGGCAAGAAAGGCCACAGGGAAAGTGAGTGCTGGAAGAAGCACGCCGATTCGGAGAGAACTGGTTCCGGGAACGGCTCCAGACATACCGACAAGGGAAATCGGCAGCAATCGCACTACGCTGAAGACTCCGGGAGAGCCGGAGAAGGGTCTGTCTTCGTGACGAGACACGAAGCAAACTCAATGAAAGAGAGCACCCCGAGATCGGACGAGGTGTGGTACATAGACTCCGGCGCGTCAAACCACATGACGATCCATAAGGAGTGGTTCTCGTACCTTGAAAAACCGATACAACCGGGAGTAGTCGCAACAGGAGACGACACTCCGCATCCGATCGCGAATGTCGGAGAAGTTCCCCTTAGCCATGTCGGGCAGAAAGGGAAACTCATGAACGTGCTGCACGTTCCGACAATCACGAAGAACTTGGTCTCGGTCGGACAGATCGTCGACCAAGGGATGGAGGTTTGGTTTACACACCTCGGGTGCTTCATTGAGGAAGAAGGCCGTGTGATTGCGCAAGGGCGCAGAGACGGGAGGATGTTCATCCTCGACTCCACTGACGGCGGCACCGCAATGTTCACGAAGGGACAAAAGACCGAGTCGGACATCGACTTGTGGCACAAGCGGATAGGCCACGTCAACTACCAACGGCTTCAAGATCTGCAATCGAAACAGGTAGTGTTCGGATTGCCCAAATTTAGTGGCCGAAAGGCACAAATTTGTGAAGCCTGCCAGCTCGGGAAGCAACACCGACTTCCCTTCCCCAACGAGCGAAACCGGAGCCGGAATAAGCTCGACCTTATACACTCCGATGTATGGGGGCCGACACAAAACGTTAGTCTTGGCGGGAGCCGATATTTCGTCTCCTTCATCGACGACCACACGCGGCACACGTGGATCTACCTCATTGAGAGGAAGAGCGAAGTCTTCGACTGTTTCCGGGACCTCAAAGGGTTCGTGGAATCCGAAACGGGACGGAAGATCAAGTGTCTGCGGTCGGATGGTGGGAAAGAGTACTTTTCCGGTCAATTCAACGGTTATCTACAACAAATGGGAATTCGCCGCGAATTCAGTTGTAGATACACGCCAGAGCAGAACGGCGTGGCCGAGAGAAAGAATCGGTCGATTGTGGAAGCGGCACGGGCAATGCTGGAGGAGAAGAGCTTGCCCAAGTTCTACTGGGCCGAGGCGGTAAGGACCGCGGTATACATCCAAAACCGGATCGGAGACAAAGTGTCAGCGCACGAGCTATATTTCGGAACGAAGCCGAACTTGCGACACTTGAGGGTGTTCGGTAGCATTGCGTATGTGCATGTACCGAAGGAGAAAAGGAGGAAGCTGGACGCAAAGGCCGAGAAGTGCATCTTGGTCGGTTACTCGGACGAGCAGAAGGGTTATAAGTGCTATAACCCTCGCACCAAACAAGCGCGTGTCAGCGGTGGCGTTGTGTTTGACGAGTCCCCGTCCTGGTACCTGCTCTCACCTCGGAACCCCGACTCCAATACGAGACCTGACGATGAGGTCAGCGAGGCCGAGATGCCTCCGGATGAGCCCGAAATCGAGACCCGCGAAGAGAGTCCGATTTCACTCCGGTTAAGTGGTCCGATTGGACGATTGAGTCGGTATGACCAGTCCGACGAAGAGCCGGCGAGTAGTGGAGACTCGGCCGTGCATTCCCCGCGCAGGAAGCCGAGGAGACGGCTTACGTGCAAAGAGAAAGGGAAGAAGAAGGTGTCGGATTCCGGCATGGAAAGGAACGAGTCAGACCGATGCGAGTCCGACTCCGAGGGAACCGGTGACGGGTCTTTAAAGGTGAAGACCGCGTCGACCGAGAAGGCCTCGACATCGGCTAATGTGAGATTACGCCGATCTACCCGCCAGAAGAACCCAGTTGTGCGGTTCCGTTACATCGAGTACATGGCGCATCATTATGCGTACATGACCCGTGTAGCGGAAGTGCGTGAGCCGGAGAGCTACGCAGAAGCGGCTAAAGACGTGAATTGGCGTGCCGCGATGGAGGAAGAGATGCACGCATTGGCGGAGAACGAGACCTGGGACCTGGTTGACGCACCGAAGGGTGTGAAGCCGATCGGGTGTAAGTGGGTGTACAAGGTCAAGTACAACACCGATGGCTCGGTCAACCGGTACAAGGCTCGGCTAGTGGCAAAGGGCTACGCGCAGAAACACGACATCGACTACGATGAGACGTTTGCGCCGGTCGCGAAAATGGCGACCGTCCGTGTTTTGCTGGCAGTAGCTGCGGTGAAGGGGTGGCACTTACATCAGATGGATGTAAAGAATGCGTTCCTGCAAGGTGACCTTGAGGAACAGGTGTACATGGTACAACCCCCTGGATTTCACTCCGGAACGAACTCCTCGGCAGTATGCCGACTGAAGAAGTCCCTTTACGGACTAAAGCAAGCCCCGCGTGCGTGGAACGCGAAGATCACGCAACAACTGCGTCGGATGGGCTTCGTCACGTCAAAATCGGACTCTTCCCTGTTCATCCGGAAAGGTCGACTCGGACCGGTTAGTATTTTACTATATGTCGATGACTTGGTCATCACCGGCGTCGACCTAGGGGAAATCGACTGCGTGAAGCTCCAACTTGCGGCATCGTTTGACATGAAGGATTTGGGAGACCTTCATTACTTCCTCGGGATCGAAGTGATCCGTACCCCCGAAGGCATATTGATCAGCCAATGTAATTACGTGCTGAGTATGCTCTTCAAGCTCGGGATGGCCGACTGTAAGTCCGTCTCGACTCCTCTGGACAGAACCGTCAAGCTTCGTCCCGATACGGGAAAGGTATGCGACCCGACGAGATTCCGACAAATTGTCGGAAGCCTCATATACTTGACCATCACCCGACCCGACCTCAGTTATCCGGTCGGGGTGATCAGTCAGTTCATGGCGCGACCTACCGAGGAGCACCTTCAGTGCGCGCAACGCATACTTCGGTATGTCAACGGCACTAAGGACCGGGGACTGCTATATCGGACCGGTGCAACCGCGCAGTTAGTCGGCTACACCGATGCTGATTGGGCTGGCAACGCCGCCGATCACCGATCCACGTTTGGATACGCGTTCTCCCTCGGGAGTGCCGCGATCGCGTGGAGCAGTAAGAAGCAGCCGACAATTGCACTGTCGAGCACCGAAGCTGAGTACCGAGGAGCGGCTGTCGTGACATGCGAAGCCATATGGTTGAAGCGGCTACTTAAGGACCTGCAAGAGGAGGTGTCCGATCCGATGACAATCTACTGCGACAACCTCAGCAGCATCCAACTCGCGAAGAACGCCGTCTTCCACGCATCGACCAAGCACATTGAGGTTCACTAACATTTTGTCCGTGAGCGTGTCCTTTCCGGTGAAGTCGAACTTCAGTATGTTTCGACGGATCGGCAAACTGCCGACATCTTCACCAAGCCTCTTGGTCTGGACAAGTTGCGGCAATTCTCAGGTGCGCTCGGATTGCGTCACCTTGACGTGCCGAACTTGAGGGGGAGAACAGTCCCGAACGATCGAGCAAGGCAGCAGGAAAGGAGCGGAAACCGCGACACTGAGTCGGTTGACAAGTTCGACTTCGGATCGGCTGAAGAAGCTGAGGGTGGACCCGTGGAAAGGTTCGGAAGCAGACAGAAGGGGAGCAACCGAAGGAGAGAGCCGAAGCCAACCACGGATAGGGGAGATGACGCCATCGAGGGCGAGAAAACTGAAGACGAGTTGGAGACAGCCAACTCGGACGAGAGCGAAAACCGATCGGAGGTAGCCGAGTCGTTTCGGACACGTTGAATCAACCGAGGCCCAAGCGGAAGAAAAGGAAGCAGGAGAAGCGTCAACACCGCAACAACAGAAGAGCTGATGAGGGCCACATGAGCAGACAAGCTGACCGGAAGGGTCGAAGCACGCGGAGTCGAACAGGTCGAGGAGCGCGAGCGAGGCGTGAAGCCAGGAGGAACCGGAGCTGTGAGCCCGAGGATCCCAAAGAGCCTCGAGTTGAGCTTGAGGGGGAGTGTTGAGAGACAAGCTCAACATCGGCCGGATCGGCTGAAGAAGCCGAGGACCGGATCGGTTGGGACCAATCGGTTAGGCCGAGTGCGTACACCGGGAGGCCGTTAGGAAAGATATTCCGTGAGGAATATATTTGGGAGTTAGTGTAGGAGCTCTTGATGAGCATTGAAGTACTGTCAGTACTTCAGTCAGTCTTTTTAGGACTTGTATAAAAGTGCTCACTGAGCACGTCTTATATACACAGAGATTGAGTACTATTGTGAAATATAGTTCTTTTGTTTTTCTCTCTCTATCTCTCCCGCGTATACTGTGTAAGCCCAAGCTCTCCATTAAACCTGTGTTTCCTTCCTCTGTTCTGTCTTCATACCTGCTTCCGCACGCTACTTTCTACACTTCCATTCCGGTCTGAACCAACAAACCTCGATCAAATGCGGTTATTGTGGAAAAATCGGCCACCATGAAGAAGAGTGCCGAAAGAAGAAGCATGAGTCGGCTTCCACAAGCCGACAACTCACTAATTATGCCACCAACTCCGACTATGAAGATCATGGCGGAATGTTTGTAATGAGATATAGAGCAAATTCTATGTCGGCCTCTACTTCGACTAATGCCTCCAATCCGGAAGATGTATGGTTCGTCGACTCTGGTGCTTCAAACCATATGACGTCCCATCAAGAATGGTTCAAAGACCTTCGAGAGTCGGATCGACCTGGTTATGTCGAGACCGGAGACGACACCACTCATCCAATTCGGCATGTCGGCAATGTCCGATTCGGGAAAGAAGGTGAACAAACTTGCATAAAAAATGTCTTACATGTACCCACCATAACGAAGAATTTGGTCTCGGTCGGCCAAATTGTGGTCCAAGGGATGCAAGTAGATTGCTTCATCGAGAAGGAAGGCCGACTAATTGCTCGTGGTCGAAGTTCGATTCAACCAAGGAGATTGCTTCATCGAGAAGGAAGGCCGACTAATTGCTCGTGGTCGAAGGGAAGGCTGAATGTTTATCCTTGAAGCGAACGAGGTAAAATCGACCATGTTTGCAAAGAGCCTCAAACCTGACACTGACATAGAGCTTTGGCATAAAAGAATCGGCCATATCAATCTCAACAAACTCAAGGTGATGCAATCGAAATGAGTTTTCATTGGGCTCCCGACCTTCAAAGAGAAAGAGATTGAAGGAATATGTGAAGCATGCCAATTCGGCAACCAACATCGACACCCGTTCCCGAAGGAGAGGAACGTGAGCAAAGTCCACTCAGATGTGTGGGGACCGACATAGACGACCACATTCGGAGGATGTTGGTACTATGTTACCTTCATCAACGACTTCTCTAGATACACATGGATCTTTCCCATGAGGATGAAGAGCGAAGTGTTTACACACTTCCAAAAATTCAAAAGCAAAGTCGAAAAGACAACTGGTCGCCATGTACGATGTCTTCGGTCGGATGGAGGAAAGGAATAATTCTCCGATGCATTCATGGCATACATTTGACAAGAAGGAATTCGGCGAGAATTCACTTGCTGACACACACCGCAACAGAACGGTGTAGCCGAACACAAGAATCGACACATCCTCGAAGTAGCAAGGGCCATGCTAAATGAGAAGCATATGCCCAAGTCATATTGGGCAGAAGCTGCAAATACCGCCGTCTACCTCATGAACTGGTACACAACATCTGGAGTGCACGAGGTCACCCCGCATGAGAAATACTATGGGAAGAAGCCGGATCTATCCCATGTAAGGATATTCGGCTCCATTGCATACGTGCACATTCCCGATGAGAAGCGGCAGAAGCTTGACCCAAAATCAAAGAAGTGCATCCTCGTGGGGTACTCACTGGAGCAAAAGGGGTACAAGTGCTTCAACCCCTCTACTCGGAAGAGTCGTGTAAGTCGGGATGTCGTCTTTGACGAATCGACATCATGGTAAAAACCCAAGTCAACTCCTCCCGAACCATCTACGAACGACCTCGACAACACAGAAGACGATGATCAACTAAGGTCAATAATCAAAGAGAGTATGATCTCAACCAGATTGAATAGACCACAAGAGCCTCCAAGCAACCAAAGCACATCTCAGCCAAGTCCAAAGATGGACAAAGGATGGCCAAAATGCCGGAATATGAAGACGATCACTTCGACGGCAACGAATCAACTCATTCACTCGATAATGAGTTCGATGGCTTTGATGTGCCTCTTATGAGGTCACCTGGAGTTAAGAAGGCACTTACATCGACAAGCGAAAACCTTCGTCGCTCCACCCATGAGAAGAATCATGTTAGCCGATTCTGCTACAATGATTATATGGCATACCATTATGCCTTTATGATGAAGGTGGCAGCAGTTCGAGAACCAGAGAGCTTTACCGAAGCCGCTAAAGATCTACGATGGGTCGAAGTGATGAACGAGGAGATGCAAGCTCTCAGTAAGAACGAGACATGGGATCTTGTCCCACACTCACACCAGAAGAAGGCAATCGGCTGCAGATGGATATACAAAGTGAAGTATAATGTTGACGGTTTCGTCAACCGCAACAAACCTCGACTCGTAGTAAAGGGCTATGCACAAACACATGGCGTCGACTATGAAGAGACCTTTGCCCCGGTGGCAAAGATGACAACCGTGCGAGTCGTGATATTGCTTGCAACATCGAAAGGGTGGCACCTCCACCAGATGGACGTCAAGAATGCCTTTCTTCAAGATGAATTAGAAGAGGAGGTGTACATGATACAACAACCCGGCTTTGAATCCAACATTCATCCGAAAGCCATATGCCGACTCAAGAAGCCTCTATACGGCCTCAAACAAGCACCACGTTGTCGCGTTGTTACGCGCGTGCGTGGAGAACAAGGCGGGACCACTGGGGTCTTGGACCGAGGAATAGGTGAGAAGAGAGAGAGAGAGAGAGAGAGAGACACGCTCACACACGGATAGACAAAGAAGCGCGCGGGAACGCAGCCCGATCAACACAAGAGACACAAGTTGGGCAGGAGGTAGAGTATAAGAACGCGTATATAAATATATGTATGTAGATGACTCGGACGGTTACAGCCGATCAGGTCGGCGAGACGGGTGTCGACTCCTGATCACCCACGCATACAGGGGAGCAAGATGGAGATTCTGTCGGAAGCACACGGGCGTTCCACGGAGCAAAATCAGCCACTCGAGAACCTGCGCAAAGAAAGCTTATGGAGAACGATAGAGGAGAAGAGCTCGGTCCCAGTCCGACAGCACTTCGTCCCCTCTAGCGTGCGATCCCCTCTCTCCCCCGTCTCCCTCTCTTTTATAGCTCGAGGGAGGCCGTCTTGCCCGTTTACATCACATTAATTCTCTGTCCTTTCGGACAGAGATACTCCTCGATTCTCCCTTTAGAATATTGCTACCTAGGATCTAACCCTTGCACCTACCTATCTACTTTACGACAAGGGACGTGCCCACGTGTAAGGGCCGGTTCACACACATTATACACGGTTTGCGCCTGGGGACGGTTTTCTTCACGACATCCGCCCCCACCTAACCGCGCATCCACCGGTATGCGCCAAAATTGGGTTCCTACGAGAGAAAACTGATCCTTGCTTTTACTCCTCGTTTATCGGTTCAACCTCCGCCTCGGGCCGCTCGTCATCGCTGTCCATGCCTCCTAGCCCCGGCTCCCCGTCGTGCCGTTTCTTGAACGCTTTGATCCTCTTCCCCGCTACCGGTATCGCCATTCTCGTACCGTCGAGCTCCGCGAGATGGTACGTCCCATTGCCGTTGGCGCCTGTTACTACGTAAGCCCCGAACCACCTCCTCGCAAACTTCTACTTGGCCCTGTGCTGATTGTCGAGACTGCTGTCGTAGACTAGCACCCAGTCGCCTTTCTCGATCTTCCTTGGCCGGAGCCGGTGTGTTCGGTCGAACCAGGCTTTGTTCCTTATCCTCGCTACTCGAAGTTTCTCCGCGGCTTGCTCTATGTCCTCCGGCCTCCGCTCGAGCTGTCGAATCCGCGCCGCCAACAGTTCCTCCCGGCTCATCTCATCCCTCCAGTCCACCGTGACCCACGAGGAGATCGTTCGCTCTGTTGGCATGATCGGCCTCTGTCCGAACATCAACTCGGCCGGCATGAACCCGGTTACTGAACTGTGTGTAGTCCGGTCCGCCCACAAGGCATAAGGTAGCAGCCGTGGCCAATCCCCGACTCGGCCTCCGCACGCCCGTACTAGCGCTTTGACAATTGGCCCATGTCCGCACTCCACCTTCCCGTTCGCCTCCGGATTGTACGCTGTGGTGAGCGAAAGTTTGACTCCTAGCCGGTCAAACAACTCTTCGGCTTCTTCTACGTCCAACTCGCCACGGTCAGCCACGATCTTCTCTACGCACCCGTATCGGCATACTACGTCCTCAATCAAAAACCGGCGCACATCTGCCGTCGTCTTGTTCTGCAGGGCTCGGCCTTCAACCTGGTTCGTTAGATCTTCCCGAGCCAGCACCAGATACCGCATCTGTCCTACCCCCATTGGCATCGTCACCAAATCCACCAGCCACTTGAAGTGGATGGTTGGAGGGTAGGTCAGGTGAAGCTCGTCCCGATGTCGGATCGTGGAGTGCACCTGACAGCTTTCGCAAGTCGTCACGAACCGATGCACGTCCCGATATAGTCCCGGCCACCAATACTTCCCCTTTAGCTTTTCGAACGTGGCCCACGTTCCACGGTGTCCAGCCCACGGGCTATCGTGGTACGCCGCCAACAAATCCTCCTGTTCCCCCTTCTTCGCCACCACTCGGAGCGGGATGCCGTTCCTCTTCTTCGGGTGCTTCCAGATGTATCTGTCCCGGAGAAAGAATTGGTAGGCTTTCTTCCGAATCTGGTTGGCCTCGTCCGTTGTCCATGCCGCGTCCGGTGTCATTGTTTTCAGGAACCCGCTGATCTGCAGCCACTCCCCGTCGTACTTGCTCTCGTCGAAGTCGTTAAGCGTTGGAGAGCATTCCCCGTTGGTTGTCACGTAAGCCGCCTCGAAGAAGTCCACGCCGACTTCCTCGTCCTCTGAAACCATGCCGCCGTCGTTTTCGAACCTCGCCCTTGAAAGCATGTCGGCCATGGTGTTGTCTTTCCCGGAAATGTGTCGTATTTCCGGATTCAAGGACTTGATGTATGCTATCCACCTCAACATTGCCAGGTCCGGTGTCGCGTATCCGGAAACCATGCCAAGAATTGGCAGGCAGTCCGTCTCGATAATTACCTCTGCCCCGATCAGGTAGTCTTTGTCGGCCTTTACCGCCGAAACGATACCCCAGAGCTCGCGTTTAACTTGGGCGTATCCTCGCTGTCGCTCTCTGAGGACCTTCGCGCCGAACCGGATTGGGGAACACATGCCGTCCTCGTCCTCTTGGTTGACGACCCATCCGATCCCGGTCGGACTCGTGTCTACCGTTACGTAAATTGGAGTGTCCTTTCCGTAGACAGCCTTCCGGAGCGCCGGAGCTGCGGCAAGTGCTTCCTTCATCTTTCGGACAGACTCCGTACGGACAGACTCTCCACTCGAATTTTCGCCCCTTTTTCAGCAACCCGTATAATGGCTCCGCGACGTGGGCGTAATGCGGGATCCATATGTGGTAGAACGAGCACGCTCCCAAGAACCTCCGAACCTCCGTGACCGAGCTGCAGCTGTTCTTCATCGCGGAGATGGCTTCTACCTTAGCCAGAGACGGTTTCCGGCCATACGGCCCGCATAGGTGTCCGGCGACCATGATCTCTGATTGCCCGAAGGACGATTTTCCCCCGGAGAAGGTGAGCCTCGCTCCCTCCAACCTCTGCAGCACCTTCTCGCAGTCATCGATGTGCGTCGCCACGAATTTCCGGCATCCGTCCGGTCCGATCGTCTCGTCCCTTTCCTCCACCGGGCATCCCTTGATCGGGACGTCGTCCAAAAACGGCATGGTGATATCCGGGATACAATCCCTCAGCACTTTGTTCATTGCGTTCACCATGTGAGCCACCGAGTTCGTCCCTCCTTGCGGCAGGGTACACATCCGTACTAGGCCGAGAGGAGTTCGCATTGTCGTGATGTCTCTGCTCTCTACGGCAAGCTGGAACTGATCGTACCCCGAGTAGAGATCACCGACCGAGTAAATCGACCTTCCGGCGAAGGCCTCCGCGAACTCGTCTATTGTCGGTCCGATTCCTGCGTTTCGAATGGTCACCTTGTTGACCGGCTGCAGGTCTTGAATAAAGCGTAGCGTGCCGTCCTTCTTCGGCACGGTAAACCACCGATTCGAGTATGGGGCACTCGAAGGTTCGAGGATTCCCATCTCGACCTTTTGCTTTAACAGCTTCATCAGTTTCGGGATGTGAGCTCTGGATACTGGAATCGGTTTGAGAGTCCACGGAACATGCGGTACCGTGAATATCACCATCGGTTCCATGACTGTCGGGTCTACGCACCCGATCTCCTCCGGTGAGAATGCGAAAGCCTTCCCGTGCCTTCCGAGCATTCCCCGAAACCGGTCCTCCTCCGCCGGTAGTAGGAAGCCGCCCCCACCGACCTTGAGCTCCCGTAGCGTTATGTCGGTGAACGTGTGTCCTATGCGGGCCGGATTTCGTAAACTCGGGTCCGACGCAACCCCTTTTATTCACAACTTGCTGCCCTCCGGCAAGGGAGCCGCTACTGGCCTCACCTTCTGGTCCACAGTCTTGTACCTCGTGTCCACTCGGGCCGTTTGAACTGACTCGAGCCCTCTTCTGAAGTCCGCGATGACTTCGTACATCTTTTCCGAACATACCGGAATCGTCCGGTCCTCTTTAAGGACTCCTCCGACTACCTCTCGCAGCTTCCCCAAGGTATCGTCGAAAGAGACCGCCTCCACGGCTCCGTTGATTTCCTCTTCAAGGCCGAGGACGCCACATGCCCGAAGTCGCTCCTCCGCCCTCTTCTTCTTCCGCCCAACAACGTCAACTATCGTACACCCTCCGTTGTTGGAGAACCAAAATTTCCTACTTATAGTACATGTCTTCTTCGCTATCGTACACTTGTGGGGTTTTCCCGGAGTGTCCGGACTATCGCGGCCCCACGCCTTGATAGCCCTCTCTAAAAATCCTCTCGGCTTTCGCTCCCGAGGGTCTCGCGGTTCCGCTCATGGTTCGGTCTCACCGTCAGGAACTGGACCGAGTGACGCCCATCCTAGCTCTTGACCCTTGCATAGGCCGAGCTGTTGTCCAGCACCTTGGTCTCCATCCGTGCTGCCGTGATGTACGGTTCTCCTAGTATAACCGGATGTGAGGACGTCTCTTGCACGAAGAAGTGCTGGTCAATCTCGACATCGCCGATCTTTACTCGTACATTCGGGCAGGCTCCATGCAGTTCTTCGGTGCCACGCGTCGTTGCCCGTATCTTCCACCCGTGCTTGGTGTTGATCAGCCATTTCCCTTTCTTGTAGAAGTCCATGGACATCAAATTGATTTCTGAACCGTGGTCTACCAACGCCACCACCGGTTCATGAACATCTCCGATCTTCACGGGGGTCTCCGTAGTCGCTCTGGCCCAGTGCGGCCTCGAATAGTGGCTCTCCGCCAACTCGTCTTCCAGCGCCATGTCCTCTATGTGCGTCGTTCGCACATCCACCGGCTTCTCCGGTTCTTCCTCCGTTGACACCCTCTTCCTCTTCACCAAGTCTACGATGGAGTCGTGGAACTCCTTCTTGGCGATCCCGAGCACTTCCCTCAGTGGCAGTTCCACCTTGCTGTCGAGGATTCGTTCTTCCAGGACCTTTCGCAGGTCCGTGGTTCTTTCGATTTCTGTGCCCAGCTGGTATCCGCCCCTCTTGGGATTATCCTGGGCGCCAGTTACACCGGCCTCATTCCGTCTTTGCCCGAACCGAGTTTCATATCGTTGCGAGGGCCCGGTCCCTCTGGTTTTCCCTATCCGCTTGTCCTCCACCAGAGCCTCGTAGTTTTGACAAGCGGCTTCGACGAAGCCCGTCTTTTCTTCCACCGGGTCACTCCACCGGGTCACCTCCCGGACCCGTTTTTCCGCGCGGTCTGCCTCTTCTTTCCTTAGTCGTGTGTCGGTGAGGCCTTCTAGCATCGTCGGCCAGAACCCGGCTTTGTTCGTCTTCGGGGCCTTGCCACCTCCGACCCGAATACCAGCTGACGCCGAGTAGTGGACGGTCTCCGCATGACGAGCCGCCACCTCCTCCATCAGCCTTTTCATACCCCCTCGCCCGACGTTCAGATTCAAGGCTCTTCGGGTCTCGCTGGCGTGCACCCAACCGTTCCACAAGTACACCACGTTGCTTCTCACCGCCTCGGCGAAGTCCCCGCAGTCCTTCCGGATGTGCCCGATCGCGTCACACCACATGCACCTGTTTTCATCCAGAGGTCGTCGGTCACGGGCCTGTTCGCCACCATCCCTCCGTGCTTGGGTGATCTGGAGATCCTTTACCATCCGCGTCAGCTCCTCCAGAGCTGCTCCCTCGGACGAGCCCTTGACCATGCCGGTTGAAGCCGACCCGGTCTCGAGCCAATCTCGGGTCTCTTCCCTTCGTGTTGGTGGTGTTGGCTCGAGCTTCCTTGCTGCGACAGAGCCCGCCCCTGTCGATCCTTTGTCAACCCATTCCCGCCGTTTGTCGAAATGGCCACAGACCCTTTTCACCACGGCCCAGTCGGCCGTCAGCTCGTCGTCAGTCTCCAATAGGAGGCCTACCTGCTCCCGATCCCGCTCGTCAACCGACTTAACAAACAATAGGACACGGCTTGTGTCCAGAACGGTCCGGTGAAGCACCGAGAGGCGCGCGAAGCGTTCCTCAAACTCCCGAAGGAGCACTGACACCTGATCACCCACGTAGATGACTCAGACGGTTACAGCCGATCAGGTCGGCGAGACGGGTGTCGACGCCTGATCACCCACGCATACAGGGGAGCAAGATGGAGATTCTGCCAGAAGCACACGGGCGTTCCACGGAGCAGAATTAGGCACTCGAGAACCTGCGCAAAGAAAGCTTATGGAGAACGACAAAGGAGAAGAGCTCGGTCCCAGTCCGATAGCACTTCGTCCCCTCTAGCGCGCGATCCCCTCTCTCCCCCGTCTCCCTCTCTTTTATAGCTCAAGGAGGGAGGCCGTCTTGCCCGTTTACATGACATTAATTCTCTGTCCTTTCGGACAGAGATACTCCTCGATTCTCCCTTTAGAATATTGCTACCTAGGATCTAACCCTTGCGCCTACCTATCTACTTTACGACAAGGGACGTGCCGGTTCACACACATTATACACGGTTTGCGCCTGGGGACGGTTTTCTTCACGACACATTATACACGGTTTGCGCCTGGGGACGGTTTTCTTCACGACAACGTGCTTGGCACTCGAAGATAACACAATATCTTCATCGAATTGGCTTCCGAATGTCAAAATCCGAAAATTCTCTCTATGTAAGAAGCTTTTCCGAAAGTCCGATCATCATCATCCTGTACGTGGATGATCTGGTCATTGGAGGTGAGCATCTAGTCAACATCAACAAGGTCAAATCCCTCCTTTCCAAAAAATTCGAGATGACAGACATGAAAGAACTCCACTACTTGGCATCGAGGTAATTTGGACTCCAGCTGGGATTATGATCTCCCAACGGCACTACATTCTCAACTTGTTATACAAGTTCGGGATGACTGAGTGCAAGTCTATGGTAACACCTCTCGACCGAAACCTCAAAGTAGATGCCAATTCTGGCACCATAGA